>NW_028301558.1:12615000-12737500 GCF_042242905.1 Orbicella faveolata | reverse complement strand
GTTCCCTTCAATCATTTTCTATATGGACTCCTATATCCCTTGTGTGTGCTTCATATGAATTTGTCTTATAACTTCTTTCCAACGACCAATGTGCAAGGTTCTTGCTGCTTCTATTACAGCCAAATACAGCAGGATCTCCAACAAATAAAACTCTTAGAGTTCCTGTCGGGGGGAGGTGAAGTCAGTTACTGACAGAGTGAGTGTGAAGGGCTCTGGATTGCAAGGTCCAGATTGGAAGTCTGGCCTTTGGTATCTTTATGCTTTTTCATATGTAAACTACAACACTCGCACTGTGTTACTCCACCCAGGGGTGGTATAGGTTGTGACAAAGCATCTCAACTGAACAATGTAATACTGGGGGTAACTTGCAATAGAATAGCATCCATCCATGGCAAATCAAAATACCTCTGCACTTATAATTCTACGAAATTTATATACCTCTTCATTACTTAGTGAGTTTGAGGGCCGTACTGTAAGTTATGGACCAAGTTTTATCCCCATTGATTTATGGCCCAACAAAGTGCACAGGCCATAAATCGATGATGGAGAAATAAGGATCCATAACTTACAGTATAGACCAAGAAAACAAGGTTAGTAAGATATTTATTATATCTCTACTGTGTGTCTGACAGATATAATAAAGACTTTCACCTTTAAGGAACCATCCTTCCTTTTGGAAATGAGGGATGCATTATTGCACCCATAGAATAGGTGTTCTAATGTACAATCTTGTTTGACTCTCTTTGTTTTTGCACTTCCATTTAATTATGGGAAGGGATATGTCATGATTGCTGTGATGTTGACAGTCACATAAACTGTTACATTCAAGTAAGCCAAACATATCCAACAAAGCTTTTGATGGAAGAGTTGACAAGCACCCATGCAGCTGGCTTGTGGTAGAAAGTTTTAATCCAGGTTCACCTACATGTGCCTAACTTTTGTATCGATCATTTATCTGTCAACAATACAGGTGCGGATTTCTCCACCCATCAAGCCCTTCTCTGTCCAGAGTAGAAAGTTTTCTGTCAGGTACAACAACAGATGTGAATTTTTTCAATAATGTAACTAACAATGGTTTTTCAGATGCCATTTTCTTCTGGTATGAATTCTTCATGTGTGTCAAATCAAGGGATTGTTATTTTGGAATCTGATATGCACTTCACAATGAAACTTATTCGTAACCCCTCTAAACGTTTTCAAAACCTGTGTAGAAATATCTAGAGATATTAATGCATTAATAATGGATAGAAATACATAGAGATATTTCTATGCATTAGCCCATGTTGAGCAAGTACATCAGTATGATCACATTTCCCAAATGGCCTCTTGATATTATCACTGGCAAATTGTCACCAGGTTGTGAGATGGGGCAAATAGTGTACAAATGCATGAGAAAGTTAGCATTGTTGAAAGATACTTTTGATAGGTTGTCTTTCATCCATGAACATTTCATCTCCACTACAGACAGGGAAGCTCTTTCAGTGTCAAATGAGCACTGTACAAGTCAGAGTACAAACAAATATTATTGTGCACTCTCACATCATGCGATGCCAAACTACCTTCACTTCATTAGCTAGCAAAACTACATATTAAATTATTGTGCCATACTAATTTTAATAAGTCCAAGTAACCTGACTGCATGCTATACACAAGTTGATCTAGGACTGATAATAATTCTGTTCCTCTCCTCCATTTAGGCCCAATAGGTATGTTCGATTTCCGGTGAATTTCTCACCCACCGAGGCAGGAAAATCTTTTGAGGCATCGTTGGTAATTACTGCTGATCCTGACATCATTCTCACTGTACAGCTTCAAGGGTCAAGTGCTGAGTGATTTGACCTCTACAGGGATGGCTAATAATTTATTATTACATAATTTAAAAATGAAATGGTATATTAAATTATTAACAGAGATATTGATAACTACAGGAGAACATAAAGAATTATAAACAAGAATACAATCAGTCATGAAGGTTGAGATATTTCATCAAAAACAACAGCTGCGTTTAGCAAGTGGAATGATGTATATTTTTCAAAGCATTGCAACACAAAGCGTAACTCGTTCTTGGTAAATGTTTCAACAGTAGAGAGCATTAATTTTTTCTATTTGAATCAGATTTCTAGTTGGGATGTTCTGTAGAGTGAACGAAAACAATTGATGCAAATAAAAGTAATCAAGGTCGAATTCACCAGCATTCCTTGTCTTTGTGTACAGAGTAAAGCAGCTGGGTGATGAGAAAATAAACTGCTATTAGGAATTATTGTCATAATATACCATGAAATTCTCGGAACTAGCTAGAAAAGAATTTCTGCAAACTGTATGGAGAATCAACAGATGAATTGATATCTTGTTTGGGAGACTGAATGGTCAAGGTACATTAATATTGTACAGGTATGAGAAAAAGACTGAGATATTTCTCCACGCAGTATTCATTCTGGACATAGCTATGCAATTTGGACCATTCATCATTTAAACAGAACATTTCACTCTGTTGACAATGATAAAAATTGTTTCCAGTTGAAAGCTTAAGCCTGGCTTCACATTAATTTTTTTTCTAGGAGGGAAATTATTTAGATTATGCATACTGATGTGAGCAGTGTAATACTAGAGTTACCAGTATAAACAAATGAAAGTTGGTATTCCTATTTGGAAGGAAAGACATGATGGTATTCAAACAATGCTTTGTATAAACCAAGCAGGAGTTAAATTAAGACGATATAGAGAGCATGTATTAAATTGTTATTTATTTATTTATTTTACCATGTGCGATATGTAACCTTTGTAGTGTGAATAAAGCACAATGGAGTGATAGGATTTCAAATTCAGAACTGACTATTCCGTCACATCAGTACTGGGGGAGGGGGGTACAGGGGTACTCTACGAAGTTTTATACAGGGAGGCTCTGCCCCTAGGCCCAAACCTTTATCCTTTTACTCTTTTGGCAGAAAAGGTATACCTTCCATAGGAAATGGTACCTCTTTTTTCACATACCTACGGTACACTTTTACCAACCCTGAACACGTCCTGCATAAACACCAGGTTTTGAATATATGAACTGCTGTATTTCTGTGTTTTTGTCCCTAGTGAAAACCAGGCCTTAAAACTATTGTTTTGTTATCCCATACTAACAATGACTCCACAGAAATACAACTTAAATGTAATGACACAGAAATGGAATAAAAAGCGTTTATTTACAAATCTTACACTTCAAGTTATATTACAATAAAGTGCAGCTTAAAAAGCAAAATGCAAGCATCTTAGTTTACTATACCCATTAAAATGAAAATAACAACACGCACCACCAGGAAAAAAATAATCCCACCTTGCCTATTGGGGCTAGATTAAATTCAGTTGCAGACAATAATTATTAGAATTTACTGTTCACACCTAAATTGAGTGGAAACAGACACCAGTACTGTAACAAGTGAGTTTGAGGAGAATGTCTGTTACTACTATTGATCGGTGTTTCATAAAGCGCAACAGCAATAAGGTACAGTAAGTCATGTCTGATAGAATTTTTTTAGAAAATGTAAATTTGTTTGTGACAGTCTTGGGACTAAAAGCTTTGAAGATCACCCAGAACTTTCAAACTTTGCCCATAATTATCCTCCACATAAACTAATCATATTGAATCAAACACAATATTCAATAAATAACACATCTGTAAAAAATTACAAACAGTTCACTAACTGTAGATCTTCTTGTACTTAATGTTTCACACTTTCTTTGAAGGCCAAAAGCCTCTCAGTTATAAAATAAATTTCAAAAATAAACTTACAAGGAATGACATATTTGAAAAATTATTCATGCACATGTTATTTTACAGTCGCAGAATGGCTGAAACACCCGTCTTAAATTTTTGTTTTTGATAGTGTTTTTTTTGTTAAGCCAGAGTGGCTGAAAAATTGAACTAAACTACTGATGCCCTCTCCCTGACATCGGTTGAAAATTTTACTGTAGCAATCTTGTTTGACAAATGGAAATATCCTAAAAAAAAAAGGTATGGAAAGCAATTGTATGACACAAAAACTGTGAATTTCATATTAAAACCATTCCAGACTATCCAGTGGAAGTCACAGTCAATTGAACATTTGAAATTTGAAACCAGCAATCTTTGCAGTAGCAGTGGTAATCTTCATAAGCAATTTGTGTCATTCTCCCATTGCCTTCTTGCAGTCTCGTTCATTTCAGCAGTTATCTAACAACATGCGGTTGTTGAATGAGAAGCAGAATCATATCAAACCTAGTCAATGGTCAGACCACCTGGCCTCTTTGAAACCTAATTCACCTCTGCAAACCAATAATACTAAGCCGAATCGGAGTTTCAAGAATTAGTGCAGTGTGCATGCGTTTTTTTCCCTAGTCTATGATCTATTATCTTCTTTTGTTTTCTTTTTAAAACAACAAAAGACGAGAATAAATTAGGGATAAAAACGCATGCACACTTCACTTATTCTTGGAACTCCGATTTTGCTCAACTGTTCTCCTGTTAGTAGCCAAACTAATCTACTGCTTCAGGGGGCCACTTCATCTGTCCAAGGAATGATGACTTGAGTTTTGTATATCTGCCATATCTTTCCAAATTGCAGTGTCGTTGACTGGATCTCCAGCCAACCTCCTCAGAGGTCTTGGTTGGAAATTTTGCATTTGACTTGCCCACTGATAGCTGTGATGCCACGCTGGAATCTATAGGAGGAAGTTTCAGGGCTTCACGCCGTTGCTTTACCCTTACTGCTGCTGCACCATTTTCAACACTTTCATCCTCATTTGCCAACTAAAGAAAACAGAAAAACTTTTACATTCAAGTAACCTAGTCACTAACGATAAAAATCTGAAGATGTGACTTTTCTTGCTAAAGTAAGGAAAAGGCCAAAACTTGTGCTCTTTGGACATGAATATACACAAGGTTCCAGGGATGGGTTTAGGGGAGAACTCTCCCCCCCCTCCCCCACCACCTCCTGCCTCCACCCTCTTTTTCGACAGAATGGGGCAGCACCCTGGCTCTTGGATTCATCCCTGGAACCACATATGACTAAGCTGCAGAATAATTATGAGACCAGCCTTAAAATTAAACGCAGCAATTTGTTTAAATATGCAGATCACAGTACATTCATTCAACTTGATAATTTGTTTCGACAGAATGGGGTTTATATTTAGGCTTACATTTTATAATTGCCTTTGAATAAATCAAGGTTATTTTACAGCTTTTAGTTCTAATTTTCAGCAGTAACAATACGAACAATTTAACAAGCAACTGTTCAACGGCCTTATTCAGCCCATATACTGGCAGGCTTTCAAATTTAAGCTACGACACATTAGACGTTTACAACCCCTTGCGCACCATACACGCACGCAAGCAATAAATTTCTTCACTTGGTATAAATCACGATCGAATACGCGACCAAACGACAGACAGTTCCAAACGAAGAACGAACGCTTCTAGAACGTTTTGGGCATCGTGTAACATAGTAAGCTTAATTCCTGTAATCGTTCAAGGCAGAGGTAAATGTTCTTTGTTTAGCAGGAATAAACAAAACCTACAATCTTGTATTGTCCGATAAGAAACCCCCAATTCTCAGGCCATCGCTTCGCAGCACTGTGTTCATGGCCGACGTGGTCTTTCCTGATGAGAAACGATCAAATTAACGTCAATAACAAATTCAAAACATTAAAGTATAGTGCATCTCAAACATACTTGAATGTATCAACTTGGTTCACGTTCTCCATACAATCAATAGATGTCACAAATAGATCGAAGTTCGACTTTAGAACTGAGCTTAATTAACAAATTTACTTGAACAATCGGAAAATTCTCTTACCAGATTTGGTCCTGATGGACAAAATTGAATCCCGACTTAGCTTTTCCAAACACCATGTAGAAATCGTTCCCCTGTAAATGTTACAAAACTAACAGCAGAGCACTCAAAAAGTTTGCTGAAGGTGCAAGCAAGACTCGGGTTTGCGGCGCTTTGTTGTCCATGGCAACCGAGATTCCACGTGATCAGAAAAGATTGATTCCACTTCCTCGACCAAGCGTGACTCAATTGACTGTTTCTCAGCAAAAAATAAAATGAAGTAAAATGGAAATCACATGCATTAAATCATAGCATTAACGAGCATCAAATTTTTGTTTCATTATTAATTAGGCAGCTTGAAGAAATTTTCGGCTCTCCTGAAATCTGGAGCTCCATATTCTACCACGATCACTAAACCAGCTAGTCTCCTTCGCAGCCGTTATTAGGGTCGTCACGTCAGTGGGGAGGAGCGTTGCGTGACGACCCTAATAACGGCTGCGAAGGAGACTATAAACCAGCCGAAAAAACCGCGAGTGCAGCGCGAGGGTTGGGGAATGAGGAGGAGAAAAAATATAGACCGAAGGCGGATTTTCTCGCAGTGCGGTCCCGAGCAAGCTTAGTTGTAATAAGAGATTGACCACTTGACTGAAAGAATTTAGACAAAATGTCACGACCATGGACTGGGAAGGAACCTTAAACTTCGCACAGATTGCGCGCAATTTAGATCGAGTGTTTAATTACATCTGAAGTTTTCAAAAAGAGAAGGGAAAGAAATACTCTTTCACCTGTAAGTCGTGAGTTAATTCTTTAGAAAAGTACGTCGATGGAACCAGAAAACCTTCAAGAGCAGTTGCATACCTGGAAAATATTGGACCGGCAATGGAGCAGTTAGATCGGCTAATTTTAGGCGCACCAGCAAACAAGTGAAAATTACTGGTGTAAGAAAAATAACAATAATAAAAAACTGGATTGTAAAACAACACACAACTTGAACATTTCATGTTTATTTCTTTTCCTTTTAGCATTACCCTGAACATTCGTTTGTGTTTTAACTCCCTTGCAAAGACAACTACGTTTCGTAGGTTCCAAAAGCGTCAGTGAGTGACGCACGAAATTTGGGAGCCACGAATCGAAACGGAACTATTTTGCGGTCAGTGTAAAACGCAGACTGGGGACTGCAAACCGAGGGTAAAGTGCAGACCGCAGACTATAGACTCGTTAAGTGTACTTCGTGTTGTCTCCAATATCAAGTGCCAACCATAAACACTGACCTGGGAGTTATTCAGGTTAATCCGAGCGAAAGTCTGCGCTACATTTAGCCTGAATATCACTCGGGTTAGCCCTCAATGATGGAAATGGCAACTCGATTCAGACAACAAGTCTGCAGTCTGCATTTCACTCTCCGTCTGCATTTTACTCTCCGTCCGCACTTTACCTCCGGTCCGCAGTCTGCAGTCTGCAGCCTGCGCTTGACACTGGCCGTTTTCACACTAGAGACAGATAATCCGTCTAGACGGATTATCCGCCTATTTATATCCGTCCGATTATCCGTCTATATAGACGGATAATCGGACGGATAAAAATAGACGGATTATTCGTCTAAAATGAGCACCGTTCCGTTTTCACACTAAGACCAATTATCCGTAATGGACGGAAAACCCGTCGTAGACGGATTATCCGTCTCCAGTGTGAAAACGGCCACTGATCGAACTATTTTACATTCTAATTCTAACGGTGGTCATTTAAGATTTTAGCTTCCTAGGTAGCATCACCAAAAAAATGTACGCCTAAAAGTTGCCGCAAATCCTTCATAATGTTAATCTACCTAGATAACATTACATTTTCATATGCTACTATTTATTTACGATGAATTTTTATATCCTAGTTAGCTAGACTAAATTATCTACAATGAAACAAAATATATGAAACGAACCCCAGTTATGCTGAATAATCCTTGACACCATATCAAATAATAATACGATGTTCACAAGTCACGTGGACTGCACGCGTGTCTTGACTAGTCGAAATTTTTGTAAACCAATTCTAAATGAGGAGAAAAAAAACAAGCAAATCCCTCCCAAGTTAATTTTAGAGATGGTACCCAGTTCCTCCGCTTATAACGTTACGACGCGCGTCGCGTGCATGTTTTCGTGGAGGATGAAAAGCCTGAAAATGTTTCTAAAGCTGCTTACACTGCGTATCTACGTGAGGAAAATCCGCGCCGTAGGATTGGGTATTTGTGGAACATCCTGAGATTTCCGAAAATTCCGAAACCTTTAATGATCTTGCGTAGTTCCAGTACGGCTTTCTTCCAGCCCTTCACGGTCAATTGATTTCGGTGACGTATCCGAGACCAACGGCCTACACTTTTCGCCACGGACCACGTGACCCGAAAAACGACTGACCGAGGCGAAATATTGAGGCCCAGGACCTAAAGGAAGGAATAATGTAAAAGAAACTTAAGAGGGACTACTCTTCATCTTCTCTCCGTCATTTTGGGAACAATCTTGACAATTATTCATATCATCATGTAGTAACGATATTTGTCATAGCTGCTTTCCCGCCAAGTCTGGGAGTAAATCTTTGGTTTAGTCACTATTCCCTTTCTTCTGTACTAGAACACCCAGAAAACAAACGGAAACATTTTGGTCAGTAAAATCAATAATTCGGTAATCAATCAAACATTTCAGCATTTTTTTATGTGATATGAAAATAATTTTGTGATTTTTTTGTATACTTTTCAAAATAGACTGAATCAATTTAGTATCACTGTTGTTCTGTGATATGAAGTTAACTTTTTATAACAACCTTTTCCCATGTTGTAGCAATAATTTTTCCCAATGATCTTGTACATGTCTGCAAACACCCTTCTGTTTTCTCACGAGCGATTAATCGATTTACGATATCAGATCATCTCATTTTTCAGTGCGCACTGAAGATCATACCTAAGAGTGTCTACACTATTCTCCAACGCCCTTAGAATCTCTTGTAGCTTTACACAGCGACGAACATTTTAACACTGAAATACCGTAATGTATACTGTGATGTAATCCACATCGGCACCCAGTGTCAAACTATGTTTTTTGACTAAGTCCAACAAACCCTTTTACCAAGGACATCTATGATTAAAACCCCTCCCACCCCTACCCTATTCAGACGATTTATCCCGACAGGACAACATTGAACGTTTACACGAATGAGCATCCCAAGATGTGGTGAAATGGCCGAAACCTTATATATGCGTGATTCATGAATGAATACATAAATTTAAAAGCTATCTTCCAAACACTCACAGCACCTAACCCAGCCAAATTGATCACGGCTTCTAACAATATACAATTTTTAACTTTTTTGTTCCATTTGTCCAAGCTCACTGATTACTTCCGCCATGTTTGGTCTTTCTCCAGGATCTTGGCGCACGCAACTCATCACCAGGTCTCTGAAGACTCGATCTGTTATCAAAGAGATTTGGTCCCGACTCTGATGAGGCACTGGGAGTTCCCGGATGCACATTTCGCACAGCAGCAATCCAAAACTGTAGACGTCAATCTGAAAAGATGAGACCACTTTAAATGAACATAAAGTTTCTTCTGTAAATTAAGTTAAAAGTCAACTGTAAGAAATGTTAACCTCATTAGCATTCCGCTGAGAACTAACAGAGGAGTGAGTCTTCAAAAATTTGCACGGCTGTTGGAATTTGTTTTTTCAAGTCCTTCACGTTGGTACCTTGGTGATCTTGGCTTCGTCGTCAAGAGAAGTGTTACACGATGATCAAAATCAAGACTGTGAAATGTGTTTGTTGGCACGAAAACTGTGAACACCTTTAGCTACCGCAATAAAAAGTACAAAGATGAGGAGGAAATAACTTACCATAAGAAAAAAGAAATAAAGTTATCATTCAAGGAAGTCAACGTGTTCTAAAGGGGTATAAACATAAAATATACCACAGTATATATGGGTTATTCTCGCAGTTACTCCCTGTTCAGTGTTCTTTGAGCAGACTGCCAATGATAACTAGCGTCTTTTTGTGGCAAATATGGTTTATCGGGAAAAAAACAACAACAGAAATTCATTTGACGAACCTTTGGCGACTGCTCGGGTGAGAGGGCCTCTGGCGCAGAATATATAACAGCCCCTGGATTGATGGTCCTACACTGTCTCATAAAGTTCGCAGTACCATAGTCAGCCACTTTTGCACGCCATTGCTTGTCTCGTCGCCATAGCAACACATTGGCGCTGCTAACATCGCGATGAATTATAGGAGGTCTGTTCAGGTGGAGATAGTTCAAAGCTCTAGAGACGTCTAGTGCAATGGTGACGAGGTCGGCTTTGTCGAGAGGCTGTTTCTCAAGCAGATCTCTCAAGCTGATATCCATCAGTTCTGTGACAAACAAAGGCACGCCATCATCATTAGTAGCTCCGATAAACTGTAGCAGGCACGGATGACGGCATCTGGAGGCAATGCCCATCTCCCTCATAAACAAGCGCCTGTTGTGTGGGGAGAGAATCAGTTTATGAATCTGCTTCACAGCCACTCTACATCCGCGAAATTTCCCTTCTTTAACGACGCCCCAACCACCAGTGCCCAGACTCCTCTCTTTCGACACCTCCACTTCATCTCGGCTGATAATCCAGTCACGTGACTCTAAGTCTGGGTGAGCCTCGACTTTTTCACCGTGGATTGTTTCTTGCTGTTGTTGTCTTTGTTGTTCGAACTCTCCTTGATTAATTAATCTTTCTTGTAAAGCCTCCAACTCTCTTTGTAACGTCACCTTTGTATCCCTCTCCTCTTCTATTTGTCTCGTAGAGTCGTTTAACTGTCGCTCCATGTCTGATTTCGCAGCCCGTTCTTCTATCAAACGCCTCTCGAATTCCGCCCACTCACGATCAAACCGTTTCTGCATTTTACGAATCTTACTTCGTTCTTCCTCCAGGAGACTTTCAGCCTCAGCTCTGTGAAGTGCTTCTTCACATAATTGCTTGTGCAAAGCATTACATTTCTCTGCAAGCTTCTCTCGAATTGCTAATTCTTCGTCCAGTCGTTTTTCCAAGCTAGCAATCCTTAACTTGCTCTCTTTCATACGGTATTGGGCTTCATGCAAGAGTTTCTTCTCTTTCAGGTACAACTGTTTAAAGTCCTCTACCTCATCCTCGCTTGATTTCTCTTCCTTTAGCAGAGTATCATTTCTGCACTCTTCAAGATTCTCGCATCCATCAAGCTCGCCAGCTGTTTCTGAACCGTCCGTATTATTTTCATCCACAATCAAAGCCTCGCTCCTCTCTTGAAGAAGTTCTGCTTCCATTAACGAGTGTTCTGAACTCTCCATCCCAGAATCCTCTCCGCTTGGCTTCGTTTCGATCTCTATACAGGTGTAATCATCTTGTACGTTGTCTTCTAAAACATATGGAAAGGAAAACTGCAAACATCAGTAAATTACCTCTAGAACAATCAAATTCCGCACGGGCAAGATACCTGCTGTTTAATCTACCACTTTCTACACGTTGCAGCAAAATTAACGGTGATGGGCATCCCCATTCCCAAGGAAAAGCTCTTGGGAACGAGGCTGACACAATGCAAGACTCAAAACAAAGATACATTCAACTGGTCCCAGGCAGGGGGGAATACCAGGGAATGGAGGGTGCTCCCAGATATTAGCTATATAGGTATGTACTGCAGGATAGGGTATGGTTTTTGAAGTTCCCGTGTGTCCAGTGTGATCCTCATCCTTAGATAGGGTACCTAAATTGTACCAACTAAAATTGCAGTGCGTATAATGCCCAGCTAAACGGAAAACAAATTATATACTTGATGCTTAACTGACGATGTTACAGAAATGAAAAAAAGAACCGTTCACGCCATTTTTAGTTTTTGTTTTCCCCTTGAACAGAGTGGCATTTTTCGGGTTTGTGCTTTAAGTGGAGTATCAATTTGCGTTGGCTTCATCCTTAAAGAACGTCCAGGTTTAAGACCCTATTAGGTACATGCCCATCCGAAATTTACCCCAGGGGAAAACCACGCAAAGGTCAGGGATGATTCGACTTTGGTTTTGCTAATGGGTGGTTAAAAAACACTTATAATAAGTGCCTTGTTTTGGCTGCCAAGCAACAAACTTTACTTTTGAAAGTGAAGAATGATCATCGCAGTTAATTTTCCAATTTAAGCAATTGGAAAGAAGAAGCCTGAAAAAATCAGGGCTTCAACGGGATTCGAACCCGTGACCTCCGCGATACCGGTGCGATGCTCTACCAACTGAGCTATGAAGCCACACATTGGGAGCGAGGTCAATTAGACCAATGTGTGGCCAATGTGTGGCTTCATCGCACCGGTATCGCGGAGGTCACGGGTTCGAATCCCGTTGAAGCCCTGATTTTTTCAATTGCTTAAATTGGAAAATTAACTGCGATGATCATTCTTCACTTTCATCTACAACCGCAGTTCATATATGAATTATTTCATATAAACTTCACATCATAAACTTCACATCATTTCACTCCTCACGGGAAGATATGAACTCAACTAATTTGACCTCGCTCCCAATGTGTGGCTTCATAGCTCAGTTGGTAGAGCATCGCACCGGTATCGCGGAGGTCACGGGTTCGAATCCCGTTGAAGCCCTGATTTTTTCAGGCTTCTTCTTTCCAATTGCTTACATTGGAAAATTAACTGCGATGATCATTCTTCACTTTCATCTACAACCGCAGTTCTTATATGAATTATTTCATATAAACTTCACATCAAACTTTACTGTTAGTACAAAGCAGGAAAGAATGCCAGTTATTAATCCCAATATGCTCATCCATCAGGATTATGTCGTTCACCAAACAATACCTGTAGTATGTCCTATTTCAAACTCAGTAATTAATATTTCCGTTAGCTAGAGCAGTTTCCATATGAGTGTTGAAAAGTAAATGGTTTTGTACTTACTATGCTACACGATTGGCTTAAAAAACTCGCGCCAATTTTTCATCCAATCAGAAGTAAAACCAAAACCAATCATGACTCGTTCTTACGCGTTTTCTCGCGCTTCGCGTCAGCTACTTGCAATTACTTCGAGTTTTGATTGCTTTATTGTATTGTCTGTGTCCTTTGTGATTGGCTGGAGTGATTAGTTTGGATTAAAATTTACGACAGTAATTTGGTAATTATCATGCAATAGAAAGAAAAAAAGCCCACAAATACTGACAAGAGAGAAATATCAAATAAAAAGGGCAAATAATGACTAAAAGATTCAAAATATCACCAGAATAGCAATTTTGATTTCTGGACAGCTTGTCACAAAATTTACACTTGATGAACTGTAATCCAGTTCCATCATTGTAACCCTGCACTCCTATCCCAAATTTATATATTCTAGTTGCTATGTAGAGTCTTTTTATCCAGTTTATTTGCATATTTAGTAGCGTTTGGCAATATAAATGTGCCATTCCAGAAAATTTCCACACCCCTCACTCTGTTTTTCTTTGGTTCACCAACCCCCCCCCCCCTCCCCCCCCAACAATATACTTTCCCTTGGAAATTTTGGCTTTTGAGATCTCTTCTATCCTTGGGGTGAGCATGGATATTTTCTGGAATCAAACCCTGTGGAAACTAAGAGAACTCACAATAATCAGGATGGACACTGTCCCTTTCAACCAAAATACCTCCCAGTAACAGACATTAAATCTACATCCAAATCAACGTGTAATCAAATGTATTTTTATAACCTTTCACATTGTCATCCGGTTCTTCTACAGGAACTGTAAGTTTATCCAGCGACACAAATAATCCGGCTCCTGGAGAACACCTAAAATATCTTTGACACCTGAATACTCCATCTGTCGTACCTCTGTTCCGAAAGCGAGGATCCTAATGAACAGAATTCAAAAGGGCATGTTGGTATCTTATGACTCTTCTTTGATATCATTATATAACCATGGCAACCTTAAAGTAACCACATCAGTACATGCTAATTTGTTTGGGTTTTTTTACTAATGAAGGAGTGGGGCTAAGACTATGTATGTACACTCAAGTTTTGCTCAAGTTTGGCCACAGCATATGCATGTGGCCTTCATTGCCCAAGTCTTTTTTACTTCCACTGTTTTGTGCACACTGTTTTCTGAGCAAAACAAGGCCAAAACACGAGTCTGTGCCAAATGAAAGAAAGCTGTTAGGGTAGTGAGATCAGGTTAGGGCCCTGAATTTGTAATCCAGAGGTCTCAGGTTCAAATCCTCCTCCCTGTCACTGGATGGATTTGTTTTCGATGGTCTCAAATTCAACTCCTCCGTGTTTGTAAATAGCCAACTGGTCAGCCTCGATGCTCCCACATTTTGTGATTTTTTACGTGTTTCTGTTCAAATATTTACAAAATTACTTTGTTTGCTTATTCAGGGCTCGAAATTAAAAAAATCCCTAAGTCGTCAATTGGCGACTAAGTGGTAAAAAATAGTCACCAAATACAAATTTTTAGTTGCCAGATTGTAAAATTAAATAGAAGAGACACAATCCGTAGGCATACATGACATACTCAAAGCTCAAAGGTTTGTAATGCATTATAGGGCAATTTCGACCAGGGGCAGCCATTTCAAAGTGTCCTGATGTGAGAGAATCATTTACTTTAGTGTGCCTTAAAATAATCAAACATGGCAATCCAGTTGGCGATTGAAGAATCATGGGTTTGATTTATTATTATGTATTCGAATAAGTCATATCTTTCATCCACAAGCAGCCATTTTAAAGTTTCCCGATGTGAGAGAATCATTTACTTTAGTGTGCCTTAAGATAATCAAACATGGTGATCCAGTTGGCGATTGAAGAATCATGGGTTTGATTTATTATTATGTATTCGAATGAGTCATATCTTTCATCCACAAGCAATGTCATTAGGTATCGCTTGGCCACTTAACGGCAAGGCCAAGTTTTGAGATTTTCCCATAAAGATCTCACTCTCAGTTTATAAGTACATGTTGTTATAATCAATTAACATAAGCCCCAATCATACGCTTGTAAAATAGTCTACAGACCACTTGTGATGTGACGACTTGAGATTAAGCACTTCAGCTCATATAACAACCTTGGTGGTGAAACCACTGGCCATGAACAGTTCAAATGCATCTACCGGTAAATTCAAATGACCCCTGACTGTCTCTCTGAGCCTCTACTGTAATGCCGCTCATAATCAAAACTCTTGGTGAATTGTGATATATACCAAGAAAATCATCCATTCAGTTTGCAACCTAAATTATTGCAACCTAAAACCATTTGTAAGGAAGCTCGCAAGCTGAAGTCTCCCCCTACCCCCCTCCTCCCCTGCCAACTTTCTCAGGATAAAATCCACCACCAGAATTGGCTGCTGGAATGTTAGAACAACTGCAAAAGAGCTGCTATCAGTTCATTTGTAGTGGAGTGGGGCCCAAAAGACAGGCCCTACAGAAGGAAAACTGTGAATGCCAAAATTTTTTGTACAGCCAGTAAATGACCAATGATCAAGGAGAACCGAAACTTGTCTACTCCGATAGATAAATAGAGATTGAAATAAATTTGGAAGTGTGAAGCATCAAAAACTTGTTTTATCTCATTTCCACACTAGCTCAGGAACATAATAGGCACCTTAAGATACCAGCACGGGACGAGCTAGGACAGCTACCGGAAGTAAATTGACTCAACCGGACATGCGCACGAGAACTCTCGCCTAGTCTCTCTGCCGTCCTCATCTCGTCGAGGACGCCATTTCGCCCGACTAGCCGTCGTATCGAAGACGTGAGTATTTTGCACTTGTTTTGCCCCGATAACTGTTCCAATCGACTTTATTTTCAGTTATATTGATAGAAATGTTTATAGCGTTCAGTTTTCGTGATTGTAGTGTAGAATACTACGCTGATACGAAAATGTGAGTAAAAATATTCCTCGTCTGTTCGTTTGTGTTTCTGCAGCCACTGTGCAGACGCTATCACGAGTGTGCAAGCTCAATACAAACTCTATGCATTGATAATACAACTGTGTAAGTACAGTTGATAAATTGTTGTAAGAATGAATGCCATGGAGCATCTATCGAGCAAAGAAAATACACATTTTCAAACTGATGTTTAGTTGTTGTTTTTATACTACCCAGAATTTGATGCAATGTTTGTTTGATTTTTATAATGCTTGTTACAATTACAGATGGAAATTGAAATGTTCAACAAAAGTCAGGATTCTTCAGCGACAGAATTCCCAAACGCTTTAGTGGTAAAAAGCCATCTGAAGCAGGTCGATCAGATTGTTCGTTTAATTTTTTCATACGGAAATTATGGTTTCTCTATTAAAATATTGACAGATGTTTGCTTCGCTTATAAAGAAAAAGAAATTCAGCATTGCTGTTCACTATCGTTTAAGCCTAATAGGATAAGACTTCTATCATCTCTTTTATAGTCTAATGGATGTCATTGCTTCTGTGAATAGCTTGTATGAGGTTCCAATTATTGACGTCGCTGTCCTTTGCGAAAATGCACATCTTTAAGCATTTTGTTTTTGGCAACATGACGGGACCCACGAAAGTTTCCCGCGTCCACTGCCGTTGCCGTCCTGGCCTTCCCGTCCTCGTATCTTAAGGTCCCTAATGTCACATACAGGACGCCCAGCCTCGATTATCTTCTTATATATTTTAGAATTAGTGTGAAATATTCACCTTTTTTATTGATTATTTGTATATTAAATTATGTAGTTAAAATTATAAATTAATTATTCTTGGTTGTATGAGGCTGTGTAGAAACAAATAGATTTTGTACTATTGTAAAATGTCTAAACTAAAAACAAATTCGCTCAAGGTGACAGAGCAAAAATACATAACAAACATTTTAGACAATTTCGATTATTGATGAAGGCGTTAATTTAAGAATTATACACCTACCACAATCTCAACTCCAAACATGATCCCATCATAAGGTGGCAGAGCTCCTTTATAATGAACGATAGCACCGACATTCTTCTTCAAATCCTCAATCCACACAAGCATCTGGCATCCTTCATTCTCGCTCCCACCCCAACGGAGAAGATCTTGCCTTTCATTCAACATCCTACATCTTTCACTGTACGACTGAACAGCGAGCAAAATCTGAGCGTCGTGTTCATTGATAGCTTGTAAATCTTCTTTGGGGCACTCGACTTTCAAACACTTTTGCTTTAGTCCACGTATGGCGATTTTGTCTTCGATTCCAACGGGCTGTTCATCTGCCGGTAGAGCTTCAAATAATTCACCTTTCAATGCAATCGGTGGTAGAGTCCCATACACGTAATTCGATAACATTCCCCACAACACACCAGAGGCTTGGTTCGAAGGGTCTTCCAAGTCGCGAAGAAGGATGAAATTACTTCTCTTCATGGCTCAAGCGATGAGATTTTCGCTTAGAAGAGTGAAAAGTAAATCGCCACACCCTTACTATAAATATTACTTCATAAAACCACCATCACCCAGTCGCAGAACGATGACGAGGCGGGATTTCTGCAGATTTCGACACGTTGACCTGTGTGGATGATGGCAATGTTAAGCGATCTTTCCAAACGACTTGTGGCTTTTGACAATGGCAATATCCCCAGGTTAGTGAAAGTTGAAGCACCACTCTACAAATTCTCTACTGCAGACCAATGTCGAGCAATTATTCGCGAGGACAAGCTGAGACCCACCTTCGACACTCCTTCCGCCATAGTGAATTTGTTAACCGTGGGAGGTCTGGGAAAGAATCTTGATTCAAGATGGCGCTAAATGGCGCTCTTGTGTAAACAAGAACATTGGCATCTCTGATCAGTTTTTTAGGTAAATATGAAAGGTTTGTTGCCTTGCTTATAATGGTTGTACGTTTGATAATTTATTTCTTTCTAAGGCAAAAAAAAAATTGTCTCTCCAAGTTATCAGTTTATTAAGCTTTTTGCCAGGAGGATTTCCTTTCTCGATTCTTTAGCTGTGGTAGAACATAAGCTGTAAGCTTGTATGTAAGCCTCACTTTCCCTAAATTGTCAATTTGTAGGTTTCGCCAATAAGTTTACACATTTCTCTTAATAAGGCTTTAATGTCGTTCATGGTTAGTTATTTTCTAACTCTTTTCCACAATGTAAGCACATTTTGTAAGCTTATAACAAGGTTCTCTAGTTAAGCTAATAAGCTTACATTTATTATGAAAATGTATTTGGTATATTTTGTTGTTAATAGTGTATCTTTCGATTGCTGTTTACAACTTGTTTAGTAGGGAGACTTACTGAGAGGTTAACATCACGCAAACAATGCCGAGAGGCTGGCGAGAGAGCCACAGGCCAGATACAACTGATTCTCAAAGGGGGAGACCAAGGCTACCTTTGTGGAAGAGAAAGTCCTGCGACAATGAATCAAGTCCACCTGCTAATTGTTCTCTTAGTAACTACTTTGAGGAAAAAAGAGTCAGCAATACCACAGACAGTGTGGACTTAGCAAAAGCTTCAATATTATTGGATGAGAATCTGTATGGTCCATCAAACACAACAGGAACTGTAGTTAGCAGTGCAAGTACTTATACATCAGTTATCTTACAGCCAGAAACAATGTCTTCACCTCACCACCCTGATGGTGTCTTGGGTCACTCCTTGCTCGTATCAGACAGCTCTTTGAACACATCCAGTATAGTAACAAGCCCTAGCAGTACCAAGCCATTGTCTCTGCTGCCATTCTTAGCAGGGCTGCCTAGTACCGGTAGTGGTGGTATGGTTGGATCTGTAGTTCTGACACCATCTCCACCACAGTGGATGCAATTTTTTAACACTCAGGATGCTGAAACAGAGGAGCAAGATATAAGCTCAGGTTTGAAATAGATTTAATTGATAAGTGTCAAAAGGCATAACAATAAAATGGGCAACAGTCAAATACATATCAAGGATAATGCAGGGAAGGGTCACCCTTCTGTGATATATGAGGTAAGTGTAAACAAAATGGTTGTGAATTATAATGTTCATGTTTTCTTTTTTATTTGCTGCTCAGGTGAGACCTGAAAATCCAAGTTCTCTTAATGAGATGCAATTTTTTGACCAGAAAGGAAACTGAAAACTGTCCTTGTGTTCCAGACCCTCAAACCATATGAGTCGTGGTTTTTATTTTAAGACTGTATCAGTCAGGGCTTGACACTAACACTTACCTGCTTTCCACTGGAAAGTAAATTTACTTCTTGGAAAGTAGAATATCGAAAATGAACCAAAATACTTAACCGATCTGGGAAGTAAATTTTGGGCTATGCTGCAGCTGGAAAGTAACTTTTACGCTAAAGGTGTATGTGGAAAACGTGTGTATAAAAAAAATTAATCAAATGATAAAAATAACCATCTGACAATGATCTTCCGCCTTCAAAAGGCCAAGTTTACACCACTCTAGCATTTACCAGTCTGCCATATATTGAAATAGTGCAACTCCATTTTGGAAAGTAAAATTTTGAGATGGAAAGCAAAATTTGAAATCTACTTTCCAAAAATGGAAAGTGGTGTAAAAAGTTAGTGTCAAGGCTTGTCAGTTGCTCTATAATCAAGATGTGTCCGGAAAAAAAAAAAATTTCTAACTTTCAAGTGATCTCAGGGAGCCACGCTGTGGATTAATGTCACAAATTTTCATTTCATTATTTTTCTTTAACTTGGTTCACAGGTACTGATGGAATTCAACAGCAAGAAGAAAACGTTGAAAAACACAGTAACTGGGAGAAACAGCAAGGTGATTTATTAAAACAACAGGAAAATCTTGAAAAAGAACTGGAGTTAGTAAAACAAGCTAAAGAAGAAGCTGAACAAAGAGTGGTTAATTTAGAAAGAGAGTTGAGAGCTAAAGAAGAACATGTTAAGGAACTGGAAACAACTTTATCTACAGCTCAACAGGCACTCGATGAGTATCGGTGGAAAGAGCCATGTGATTGGGTCATTTCCCGTGATGAAATTCACCTGACAAATACCTGCCTGGGGGTTGGTGGATGGGGAACAGTTGTACTGGGAAGATTCAGAGGCTGTAAAGTGGCTGTGAAACAAATCCACGAGTTAATTCTCTCACCTCATAATAGACGTTTGTTTGAAAGAGAAATGAACATTGCTTCAAGATGTCGTCATCCTTGTTTATTGCAGTTCATTGGAGCAACAAATGATGAAGGAAATCCACTGTTTGTTACAGAGCTCATGGAATCAAGTTTACGAGCATTGTTAGAGCAGCAACCTCTCTCACACAGAGATATCTCTGTTATCTCCCTGGATATTGGTCAAGCACTCAATTACTTGCACAAAAGTGAGCCTCCCATTATTCATCGGGACATCAGTAGTGCTAATGTGTTGCTATGGCGACATGGTGACCAATGGAGAGGCAAAGTGTCTGACTATGGTACTGCTAATTTCATGCAACAGACCATGACAATCGCCCCTGGAGCTATGATTTACAGTTCACCCGAAGCACTCACTACAAATCAAACAGTTCAGGTGAAGTTGATATATAACTAACACTTCTTTCTTCTAGTATTGTCTGAGTATAGAGGTATCTCTAATGGTATGCACACGCAATTTTTCTCCTATGCTAGAGATGTGGCCCCAGACTGATGTAGCTTGTCCTGCGTACAACAGCCTGCTCTCCTCAGGGAAACATCAGAGACGGTTACCGACATGTGCTACCACTGATAATCCTGTTCCTTGTATAACATAAAATTATTCCAGCATTAAAATAATTTATTAAATGTATTTGTAGCCGATAGAAAATGCACTCTGGTGGGCTCATTCTATGGCATTATTCTCTCAGAATGCCCACAGACTGATTACGGACCTGCAAAAAGCCACGTATTAATAATAAAACAACTTATTAACCTCAAATATTCTGTCTTTACAGGAAAATCTCAAACCTCTACCTCACCATATTGACCTCGCTATCGCTTGGTCAATACGGCAAGGTCTTGGTTTGAGATTTTCATATCGCCTCACTCTCTGTTAATAAGTAGTTATTCATTGTTACAGCAAAGGTAAAGTTATTAAGTCTGCATACGAGCCGAGTGGCCCATCAGACCAGCCTTTAACTCTGATTTCTGCAGCCAGCATTAAATTCACTGGTACGCATTTGTACACCTGGGTGCAGAGAGGCACTGTGAGTGTGAAGTGTCTTGCCCAAGAACACAACACAATGTTTGCAGCCAGGGCTCGCATCCCAGCTGCTCGTTCTGGAGTTGAGCACGCTATCCAGGGGGCCGCCGCACCTCCCACACAGCAAAGACAGTAGAAATAAAAAATTGCTGTCTCCTGGTGATCTTTACTTTTGGATGAACAAAATGAGATCATTAATGAACTGTTAGCAGAAACCAGGGGCTCCTTTACAAGCTGACATCCAATCTTGGTCTCATAAACTGCGTATAAATGACCATTAGTACAATAAATTGTAATATCTTCACTATAGTATTATTACTAGCCCTCCTCCCCCCTCAGAATAGAGAGACAATTTGAAACTCGAGTATCTTGGCAAGTGGCTTACTCAATCTAGAGTAATAAGGTGACATTCATATGAGAGTGATTGATTGACTATTGGTAACATTTTCTGTTGCTGTCAACAGATCGATGTGTACAGTTTTGGTGTTCTCCTCTGTGAAATGTGCATCCGGGAATTGCCTGATCCCAAACAGCGTGAGGAGCAAGTAGCCCTGGTGACGAATCACGTGTTTCGAGGCCTCATACGACGCTGTATTCAGGAGGACCCTGAGGCGAGACCAAATATGGAAGAGATCGTTGATGATTTGGATTCATCGTGACTCTACCTCATTTTGTCAGACACCGTGTCACAAAGACAAAGTGTTTTCATAAGGAACGGCGAAAGAACTTAAGAAAGCCTGTCCATCGAGAGGTTTGACAAAATTGACAAGAAATGAACCATGTACGAAAAATACGAGATCATCGGCGTAATTTTATGGAGATTTTTAAATAATCTAATTAATTATTAAGTATCTATATGGCACAGACTTAAGTTCAGAAAGATTAAAAGCCTTCAAGTGCTATAAGATTGCGCGCTAAAAGCCGAATATCTACAGCTCAATAAAAACAGGACTCGACTCGATAGTTCTTTAAACGCTGACGTAAAACATGATGTTAGTATAGAGAATTTACATTTTGACAATCGCTACAAGTGATTAATTTTCCTCTTTTTTGCCTGTCAGTGGTTTCTAAAAGAGATTAAAAAAAGCATTTTCTTCTTGTTGCTATCAAATCATAGGAAAACTCTTGAAGGTTGGGAGAACTCGAAGAAGCTATGGAAACACTACTCGCTCAAACTCACCCTTGGCTTGTGTTCCCACTGGAGTTCTCGTTCTTTCAAACTTCCCCTTATTTTTCTCTAGCTCAATAGAAACAAAGAAGATGTTTTCAATTTCTTGAAAAAAGACAGCTTTTATGTAAAGGACTTTAAATGCAGTATTGCGTTGCTTTCAACAGTATATAAAGAACAGGGTAGGAAGAAGTGAGAAAGAGAAAATCGTAGGTTTTCAACATATAAATAAATTTACCACTAGCCTGCGAGTAGTCTCTCATCCGTTGCGGCAAGAGCAAAGTCGATAAGCAAAGTCGCGCAAGACTAGCTCTCTTCGCTCGCCGACAGCTTTGCTCGTACCGTCAACGAATAGAAACCTGAATAACGGAATTCTATTGCATTGTGATAAACCATAAACTGGATAAAGTGTTTGTCTCCTACTAGAAAAGTTAGGAGCAACGGAGTCTTGTTTCCAGATTTCTGGTGTGCAAAGAGATTTGGGAACGACTGACAAGTTCGTGGAAAATTGACAGAGCCCACGCGTAACGTTTGTTCTTAATGTTGCTGGGCTACGTTTGTATCATGACGTCGTGCTGTCTTGACAATTTTACGAGTATTCGTGAATGCTGGGGATATTTTTGGATTGGATTATGTGAATCGCAGAAGATACTGGTTACGACATTGCAGGGATCTGTCGCCTCGTGGATCCACGGCTACTTTGACAATGTTATGACGAAGTTCATGATCAATAACATGATAGACGCATGAAAAACTGACGCCATTTGTTAAATAAAATGGGATGGTGAAAACTGCAGTCCTCGCGTATTCTGTATTGAATTGTATTTCAAACTATGAACTGAGTTACATATAAGGTTACTTTTTCGATTGGATATGATATATGAAGGGGTAAGGGTTTGAGGCCTCCGCGTAGAAAACTTCATTGTTATACCTCCCCACCGAGGCTCATACGTTTTCCGATTGGAGGAGAACGTGTCACGTGTCGTGGGTCAAGCACGCTGAATAAAGAGCTGTTTCCAGCTGATTACTCCCTACGGCAAACAAAACTCACTAACACCCTAGGGAAACAACAACTTGAACTTTCGACTCGCACGTGATCAGGTCGTGCTCCTTGAAACTCCGGCTAATTTGTGAGCCAGCCGGCGTCAAGCAAACGATTTCTTCGCATTTTTTCTATTTTTGAGTTGAGAGTTCGCCTCGGGGAACATTGAGGGTCTCGGGGAAACAAAACTCACTGTTTCCCTTGGGGCCAGTCATAAAGTGTTTATTGAATACCCCCTTCCCTCACCCCCACCCCTACTCCAACGGCCCCATGAGCGGCTGAGTTACAACGAAATAACAGAAACCTGACATTTTAATTACATCATCTCAATAGCCAAATTTACTCCCTAACCGGCCACGTTCGATGTATCAATTTTTTTTTATCAGTTTCTTATCACCGTAATTACATAAGTTCATAACTTTTAACCCAATTTCCAAATAACGAAGTTACAAACATTGCAAATATTCGATACGATATATCAATATTCCAATATGGCTTCGAGGCTTTCAGGGCAAAATTGCTATTTTAAAAGTTCCTTTTGCCCTTGAATCTTCAAAAAAGACTTGGATACAGAGAAAACACCACCAAATATAGAAGTTTGTCCTGAAAGCGTCGGAGCCGGCCATGTTAGAATATTGTAATACATATATGATATATCGAACATGGCCTATTAAGAGCCAGAAAATTGTGGCAAGTACAAGTTAAAGCTGCACCTATTATTTGTCGGAAAGACAGGGTCAGGGGATCCGTACTTTTTCTGACGATTGAGTGATAAATAAGTCGGAAAGTAATATTCTCACGGCACAATGAAGAGGCTCGCGGAGATGTTTTCGCGAAAGATTTGGGTCATTTTAGGTCGTTTAGTCTCGGTGTTCCTTCACCTTTTCCATCATGTCCTTTTTCCTGCAAGGAAAATAGAGCCTTCTCCACCTTTTTAATGATTATAGTTTTGTTTAAACAACTTGTATAAATGATTGTAGAATACCTTAAGTTTTTACTAGCATTTTAATACACGTACCTCAGTTTTGTAAGTAGTTGTTAGATCCTATTCATTTGTTGTCGAGCGTTTTTAACATGAGCCCCTGGCTCGGAAGATTGTGCAAACACCTCCCTCACGTTTTCGACATTAAATAAATTATTACTAGCACTACTTTTATTTCCCTCGTGTTCTCGTACTGCTGCATTAGAGGAGGAACACGTCGTTTCTACTCCCGCATACGTTTTATACATCTAAAGGGTGGTTTTTCCATTGGTTTGTCGTATCTAGGATACATTAGGATACGCGGCCCGCGTTTACATCAGATGACTGACTGACGCATCCTAAATAAACTTGTCGCATTGAATGTCTCGTGTTAGTGTGGTCTGAATGACTGTTCAGCGAAATAGTATCTATTAATAATTACCAATTATAATTGGGATTATTGTTTTCCCATGATCCTGAGAGATGATGGGAGACTGGATATGTGACAGTGAACAAACGGTACAGAGTTTTCTTACCCGAAAGCTATCCACAATCTCTGAACTAACTTTCGGCGATTTACTTTTCACCAAAATTTCCGGGATTTTTGGGAAAATCATAATCTAAGATAGAAGAATTATCTGGGGGTACCTGAATAGCGATTTGCCCCTCGATCACCCGGAACACCATATTTGGTTTCTGTGACGTGTGGCTGATGGGAACGATCACTCGACCGTAACGAGTGTTTGATTGTCACGCTTAGCATGGAGGAAGGAGGTGACGCTTCGAATGCCGTGTTAATTGGCCAAAGTATTGAATAAAACGCAAATTTCGGACGGAGAAGTAGAAACGTGATTTGATATCAGTCATTTGAAGAAACCTTGATCGCGTTAAATGAGGACATTGCCAACGATAAAGACAGGTGAGTAGCATGAAGTTGACACGATGAAAATGAAATTCGAATCTTCGAGGAGCAGTTACAAATAATAACAATATGCAACTTGAAGCAGAAACTGATAAATCAAAACGGCATGACAACTTGATGACAAACTAGAACTTAGGGCTTAGTAGAAACTACCAGCTATGGTAGAAAGTACTGAAGCTTTAATTTGAGAGCAAGTAGAAAACCCGTGACTACCTACTATTTGCTTTTGTGCGCCGCACTTAGGAAAGACGCTGAGTTCTCAAATTTCAAGTTTCATTTTGCGGGTATCTGACATTTATGGTTCCAGCCTGAAATGATCGATCTCGCAATATACAAATGAAAACTAATGGGCACTTTCATATAAAGAAATGAAATAGATCACTGTGCATTTTAATTAGCTCCATCTGATCGATTTTCTCGGAAAATCCTGATTTTCGCAGAAGTCTGTGTACAGACGTTATCCAGTAATAATTATGGCGCTTATATGTTCTTCTACACCGCCACGCTTTTTGTGAGATATCGTTATTTAACTTTTAAACTTCCGGCTTTACTGACAATCGCTGATTAAACTTCAAACTTACCCACCCGTTAGATTCGAGGTGATTCATAACAATGCAAACAAGGCGCCGAAATCCGATGGCCCGGCGGCCGACGGAAGTAATGCGAGAGAGACAGAATTTTCTTCCAAAGTATTCCATGCAAACCTAAGGAAAGTTGAAAATTATCACCCTTGTGGAAATCATATTCCTTGTGTATTGGTGAGTAGGTAAAATGAGGCAAGGGTTTACTCACAAACGAACTTACAACGTAATCCAGTCGTCACGCAACGCTACGCTTTCGGAAGAGAGGAGATGCCACGTCTCTGCTAAAAGCATAGCGCTCTGTAAAAGAGAGAGAGAATGCCCGAACTGAACTAGGGCGGAGTATCCAGATCATCCCGACTCCGTTTGAGTGGTGTTGGGTGACAGTAAAGGAACCTCAGTCGTTTTCTTTCGTCCTAAACTCTTCTCAGGCGGAGCTCGTAAAGTGAGAAGGTGCGTATCAAGACATGCAGTTGTGAAATTTAAGCCTGAGATTTGACAACTGCTCAGAATTGTGTGTATAACTGCGATGATCAATCGTGTCTTGATATCTTTCTCTTTCATATATTCACTTGTAGAGTAGCAAAGTGTCGCCTTAACGCTCAGGGAAAAAAAAAATCACGCACGAATGAATAAAACATTTCACAGACAAGAGTGGGGGCCTCTTCATATGAACCCGGTAACCGGGCTGGCTCGGTTACCGGGACGAATTTTGTTGTCTGTTCATATGGGAAATTTCAGCCCGGTCGACCGGGATGAAATTCAAGAAACAAAACCAAAATTGTGGAACATAGACTTGTCTCGTTCGCGTCTGGTCTGTCGTTGCTTTGTTGACTCTTGTAACTTTACTAATGAAGGTAAATCCCATACTTCTGAAGTGAAAATACATGCAAGACAAAAATTATGCCATTTTGGCGGCTATGTTGCGAAAGCGAAGCTATTTAGTCATAAAAGTTTCGTTCCGGTCACCCGGGCTGGATGTTCATATGGGAAAATTTTCATCACGGTTACCGAGATCTCAAAAACTGAGATCTCAATAACCGGGCCAGCCCGGCTTCTTATATGAACACAACGAAATTTTTACGAAAGAAAGAGTGGAGAGGCGGGATCTCGGAAACTGAGCCATTCCGGTTGACCGGGCTCACATGAAGAGCCGCCCCCCTCCCCTTCCTGGGAGCGCAAACGTTACTGAAGTAGTGCGCCTAACTTCCCAGTTTATGGTATTTATGACGGAAATCTATTTTCAGTTCCTGACCGAAGTCGTGTCACTTGTTTCACTTGAACATAAGCAGCCGAAACCGTCATTGCCGCTTATAAGCCAGCTCCTCCGCTCGTTAACCTGTAAGCAAAATATTCCTTCCGATTAAAAGCGCCCCCCCCCCTCCCCCCGATATATGCCCCCTCTAGTTAAAAATAAATGATAAATTCGATTTATTATGATGAATAAATTCGATTTATTATGATGTTTTAAAGCTCAATTGAAAACCATTTTATGAAAAACGAATTTTGATCGACACTGCTGTGTTCATTTCGAAACGGGTTTTTTTATTCCGCTCATAAGACTTCCCCCCGGATATAAGCCCCTCTGTTTAGAAGCCCTTCCAAAACCCCTTATAAGGTTGTATGAACTCGAGCTTATATATAAGCGGCAGTTACAGTACAGTTACAGTACGCAGACGCAATAAGGTAACAAACAGGCGCTAATTAACGGCATCTCACCCCGACTGCGTGTATGTCGGCTTATGCTTACACGCTTCAGTAACACTTATTTTCTTTCACAAGGTTTAAAAGTTAAAAACATAAAACACTAAAGACGAAGCTTCCTCGTGTGGACAATTGAAAACGAAAGAAGAAGAACTGACAAGAACTGATGATGTTCTACACCAAACTCTGGTAGTATCGAATCGGACAGATAAGAGAAAGTGAAGAATTCCTAGAGGGAACATTTACAGGAGTGTACAAAGAAATAGCTTTATAATTAATTGCTAGGAACAAGTGGCAGGACACAGATGAAAGAAGCTGGTGAAGAAAAATAAAAATACGACTCAGCATTTTACATAATAGGTGGCAGAGATGGGACAGCTATTGACTAACTTGCTAAAGCAATTACTAGGAGACAGTGAAACAGATAACACAACGCTGATTTATCGAGTTAGCAGCCTGCGAAAACAGTTGATCACAGCGAAGCAACAAATGGTAGAATACCAAACGGAAGTGTTTGACTTGCAAAGACAATTACAACGAAGTAGTGCGGACAAAGCAACATCAAAGAAGGAGTTAAGAGAGGAACGAGGACGAGTTATAAACTTAGAAAGACAGTTAAGCACGACAAAGCAACAACTGGTAAGGAGTCAAACACAATTGATTGATCTGCAAAGACAACTGCCAGCGAGAGAGCAGGAAGTAACTGATCTGCAAAGGCAATTGAGTAACTTGCAGGATCAATTAGAAGAAAACAGCACAAATACGACACAAGTGGAGGAGCAGTTAAGTGTGGCATTGCTACGAGAGGCAGACAGAAAAAATCAACTGACCGATTTGAAAGAACAATTACGTGAAAAAATCAGAGCTAGAACCATCTTAAAGGAGCAAGTAAGTGAGGAAAGACATCGAGTTTTTAACTTGCAAAGGCAGTTAAGCACAATAAAGCACCAACTGGAAGCAAAGCAGATGCAATCCACTGATTTGGAAGGACAATTACGAGAAAAGGTCGCGGATATGGCAAACATAGAGGAACAATTACGAAGGGAACAAGAACGAGTTATTATCCTGCAAAAACAGTTAAGCACAACGCAGGAACAACTGGTAGAGAAGCAGAAGCAATTGGCTGAGTTGCAGAGACAACTGACAACGAAGGACCAACAAGTTACTATTCTGCACAGACATCTGACAGTGAGACACCAACAAGTCACTGATTTGCAAAGCCATGTGACAGCAAAGAACCAGGAAGCCACTGAATTGCCAGGGAAACTGACAGCAAGAGACCAACAGATAGCTGAGCTCCAAGGACAACTGGCAGCGAGCAACGAGCAGCTTTCTGATAGGCAAAGACAAGTGACAGAGAAAGAACAACGAATTACTGATTTGCAAGAAGAAGTGAGAGCGAGAGACCAACAAGTTACCGACCTGCAAGGACAACTGGCAACGAGCAATGAACAAGTTACTAGTCTCCAACCACAACTGGTAGCGAGCAATGAACAAGTTACTGATCTGCAAGCACAACTGGCAACGAGCAACGATCAGGTTTCTGATCTACAAGGGCAACTGGCAACGAGCAACGAAGAAGTTTCTGATCTGCAAAGACAACTGGCAGCGAGCAACGAAGAAGTTACTCATCTACAACGACAACTGACAGGGAAAGAGCAGCAAGTTACTGATCTGCAAGGACAACTAACAGCGAGCAACGAGCGAGATACTGGTCTGCAAAGACAAGCTGTAGCAAGCGATCAGCAAGTTTCTGATCTGCAAGGACAACTAACAGCGAGCAACGAGCAAGATACTGGCCTGCAAAGACAAGCTGTAGCAAGCGATCAGCAAGTTTCTGATCTGCAAGGACAACTAACAGCGAGCAACGAGCAAGATACTGGTCTGCAAAGACAAGCTGTAGCAAGCGATCAGCAAGTTTCTGATCTGCAAGGACAGATGACAGGCTCAGCGAGCAACGATCAAGTTACCGAATTACCAAGGCAAATGACAGCTAGAGAAACGCAAGCCACTTATCTTGAAGGAGAAGTGACAGCGCGTGGCCAACGAGGTACCTATTTGCAAGGCCTACTGAGAGAAAGGAACGAACATGTTGCTGATCTGCCAAGGCGAGTGACAGCAAGAGACCAACAAGTTGCTGATCTGGGCGAACATCTGACTGTGAGCAACGAACTGGTTATCGATCTGCAAGAACGATTAGTAGCGAGCAACGAACAAGTTAATGGTCTGCAAAGGGAACTGACAGCGAGCAACCTTCAAGTCACATATCTTGAAGGTGAAGTGAGGGCGAAAGACCAACAAGTTGTTGATCTGCAAGAACAACTATCACTGAGTAACGAACAGGTTTCTGATCTGCAGGGACAACTGGTAGGGACCGACGAACATGTTACTGATCTGCAAAGACAGGTGATTGCGAGGGACCAACTAGTCAGTGATCAGGAACGACAACTGGCTGCGAAAGACCGACAGGTTTTCAACCTTCAAACACAGAGAACAGAGAGATACCAACAAGTTACTGATCTTCAAGGGCAAGTAGCTGCGAGAGACCAACTGGTAACTTACCTGCAAGAAGAGGTGACTGCGGGATACCAACAAGTAACTGATTTGCACGGGCAACTGACTGCGAGATACCAGGACGTTACTGATCTACATGGGCAACTGACTACGAGATGCCAACAAGTAACTGACTTGCAAAGACAACTGCCAGCGAGATATCGACAAGTTATTGATCTACAAGGACAAGGGAGAACAAGAGACGAACAAGCTACTGACCTGGAAGGACGACTGACATCAAGAGACCAACAAGGTACAGATCTGGAAGAGGAATTGATAGCCAAAGAAGAACAAGTTACTAATCTTCAAGGGCAACTGACAGCAAGAGACCAACAAGTCAGTTATCTGGAAGAAGAGGTGAGAGCGAGAGACCAACAAATTACTGATCTGGAAAGGCAAGTGACAACGAGAAACCAACAAGTTACTAATCTGCAAGAACAACTGACAGCGAGCGACGAACGAGTTACTGATTTGCAAGAACGGCTGACGGCTAAAGACCAGGAAGTTACTGATCTGGAAGGAGAAGTGACCGAGAGGGATCAACAGGTTACTGACCTGCAAAGAGAACTGGACACGCTCAGAGATCGTGCAAGAGAACAAGACCAAGTTCCCTCCACTGATAATAGTCATGAAAGTCAACGAGACTGGGCAATAAATCGGAATGAAATAATTCTTATGCCAGATGAGCTGCTTGGGCAAGGTGCATGGGGGAGAGTTCTTCGAGGGAAATTCCGTCGTTGCGATGTGGCTGCGAAAGAAATCTATCAGGCCATTCTGTCCTCTCACAACAGGGCGGCTTTTGAGCGAGAAGTGGGCATTGCCTCAAGATGCCGCCATCCTTGCTTGTTGCAGTTTATAGGAGCAGCAAACGACCAAGAAGGGCTACTACTAGTAACAGAGCTCATGGACCGCAGTTTGAGATCATTATATGAAGAGAGACCACTCACCGAAAGAGAAATAACTGTTATTTCGCTGGATGTAGCCCAAGCACTAAACTACCTACACCAGAGCAAACCCGAACCCATTATCCACCGTGATATCAGCAGTGCCAATGTGTTGCTTTGGCGACAAGGTGACGAGTGGAGAGGCAAAGTGTCGGATTATGGTACTGCCAATTTCGTCCGTCAGTGTAGGATAGATGATCCTGGAGCTGCGATTTACTGCGCACCTGAGGCCCTCAGTGGAGCACAGAATCTAATCATCAGCTGTAAGGTTAGCTTTTAATTTCACATTCCATAAATAGCCCGGTAGAGGGATGACCTCAAAAATGTTCTCACAGCAACTATCCGGGCCCTGTATCATGACCCGAGGTTCGATGCAATTCTTGATTTTAAAGCACCATCAAAGGCAGTCTTTGAGCGCGTTCTATTCAACTGAAAATTCCGGAGCTTTTGAAATGGAGACGAATGGTACAGTGATTTCCTGGAACGTTACTGGGGAATCCAAAAATTGTTAATTGATCGAAATCCGATCCATTTGGTTATAGCTCGCCAGGTTTTCCTCTTTTCCCTTCGCCAATGGAAATTTCCAGAAGTGCAAAACTGAACTTTTAGCCAAATGCAATGCGCGCTTTGTCTCGCAAGTCTTGTCCTGTTTTCTGTGGTGATTTGCTAGCTCCAGCTGTACTGTGTTGTGTTTGGATTGTATTTTGAAACACAATCCAAACTTTAACTGAGATTTTTAAAACTCCAGTGATGGTTACTACACATTCCTACTGTCATGCTACAGTAACTATTGAACTGTTGTTATCAGGTCGATGTCTACAGTTTTGGCGTTCTTCTCTGTGAGATGTGTGTCCGGGAATTGCCAGATCCCCAACAGCGAGAGACAAAGATATCCCGTATGCAGTGGCGCCAGTTTCAAGAGATCGTAGAACGCTGTGTGCAGATAGAGCCTGGGGGGAGACCAAATATGGAAGAGATTATTGATGCCCTGGACGAGTAGTTTGGAATTGTTTTAGTGTATAGTTGGTATCGTGGTAAACATTTTTAGTCGGATTTCATGCTTGTGATAGCTACTTTGGAATCGCTGAGATATGGCTTTGGCGAAGGGTGCAGTTCGTATTTTCAGCCTAGGGTTATCTTGTGTTTATAAATAACATCAAGTGTATACAATTACCAAATTGACGCCAGCTATTTACTCGTCTGTGCTTGTTGATGATAAATTTCATCACAACATTGTCAAAGTAGATCGTTAATTTATGCGGCGTAAATTGTGTCGTAGCATTGTCTAAGTAGCCGTGGATCCACAGACTACTTTGACAACGTTCAATGTTATGGCAAAATCTAGATATTAAGTAATAGGAGAACAGACGCTCAAAATCCTGACGTCAAGTTGTTTTTACATTAACAGAAAACCAAAAAGATCAAGTGTAGACTTCTGACGAGAAAAAGGCTAGAAGAAAGTGCGAGAGAACCTGAATTTCGTTTATATTGTAACATTGTTTGTACAATTATTTTTTTTTAAGATGTTTGAAACGTTTTTGTTCGATATCTAACTTTGACGAAGGCTTTCATCGTCATAAAGTGTTTGAAATTTTATTCAATCTGTAGAATCATTTCAGAACGTTCCCAAAATCTTGCCAAAGGTTACAGGAGGCTTGAGAAGATTTTCGAGGAAGATCCGAAGAGTTTTGGATTAGTTACCAGTTTTCTGCTCATTTCAAACCATCTGTTTAAGTTACCAAACAAGTTATGCACTCTAAGTTGATTGCAACCCTTACGCATGTCAGAGTGCCGAATATACAACACCTGTACAGGCTTTTTATTGGCTGTTTGCTAACGGCATGGGATAAATTGATTCATTTTTCTCTCTTTCCTTTGTCCGCCTGTTGAAAGCCAAAATTAATAAGTTAAAACTCATAATAGTGTGGTAAGTAGCAGAATGAGAAGTTTATAAGACTTCTGGTAGCATCAGTTGTAGAACGTTTTGTTCCACAGTTTCTATTGATCACCGACGTCTGTTCAGGGAAATGAACATTTTGAGGCCGTTTCACACACTGTTGGTTCAGCTTCCAAATTCGTCAACGTAGAAAACATTTGAATTGTGTGATGGAGATAACGATGAAAAGACTAACAAACTTACATACTACTATGAAGCATCTTCCCCTACAAGGATTGGCCGGAAAGAGAGCACCGTGAGGAAATTCCTTGAGGTTTTATCGATCAAAAAATTATCAAAATCATCGCGTGTCCCCTTCTTATGAATACGTTACTAAATTTAACGGTGGTTGCAATGACCTAAACTGAAGCAACTGAAAATTCTTGTTGAGTATATCTTTTTGTAGATGTGGTTATATATGGTGTTATCGGTTACCTCGGAAGCTCCTTCTCCACTTGAGTTATTGATATTTGAAACATTTTGTTAGGTACCCAGGAAACATAGCTCGGCCAATGAAAGTAAAACAGCCATATAGCTTAATGATGATTCTTATAGCAAGCATCTTAGCTGTGTATTTTGCGTTTTGGACGTTTTAAAGTAAGGAAATATTTTTGTGCCCTAGCTTAGCAACGAACGCTGGAAGTATAACTAGAGTTTTAATAAAGCTAACGCTGCACTGTATGCAAAGGACTGGTTGTTTTGTGTTTTTGTTTCACGTTAATAGCAGACTTATTTAGCGTTGAAACAACCGAGGCTTGTATACATTGTACGTAACTCACAAAACTTGTAATATGAAAATCGACGAAGGAAATTCTAACATGCTAATTAGGCCATCACGCACTGCACGGGTTTTTGTGCCGTCCAAAAGCTTGACGCCTTATCGCTTTTTTATCAATGGAAAGCAGTTGACTACCCTGGAGCCCACCAAGGGTGTTATCCAGGGAAAAGATGGTTGTTCTCAGTCACTCAAGCATATAAATTTACCTTGGTAAATTTTCCCGAGGTAAAATCGATTATACGTGAAAAAATGAATCCCCAGCAAAACCTTGTGTTTCCCCAAGTATAATGTTTTCGTGTCACCCTGGCAATTTTAAACATGGCTTCTTCAGATAAACCCAGCAATGCGGAAGTGGAGTTTGGACAGTATACGTGTCGCACGTGATTTGCTAATGAACGTGTTGACAGAGTGTTCGTGTAGAATAATAATGACGTCGTCTTCGTCTTTCTATTGAGTTGATAAAGAAAACATTTCGTGTATTGAGCTAAATCGCCCCAGTATTTACAAAACGAGGTAGCAAAGCATCAACTTCTCTCAATCAGAAATTTTTATCTCTCGCGAAACTCATCTGGCCTGAAAAATGTACCGCCCTGACTTTCTTGACTACGTGAAACCCTACCTACCCAGATAAATTGAGACCCTAGCTAATTTTACCAAGGGACAATTTATTAGGAAATCATGTTTACTGAGCGCTAGTAGCTGCCACTGAACTACAATCTACAGTTTGATATCAGCTTGGTTGATTATTAACTAGTTACCCGTCATGTTCTCAACTCAACTCGGATAAATTATGGAGCCAAAAGCTAATGGTCGGACGAGAATTTGACAGCAACTAAACATGTGTTATAACGGAAGTCGACGGATGTTATGGGACCCTTTGAAGTCACGTGTTGGTCACTGATTCACTAGCTTCCTTCTTTCTAACCAGTTATGCTAATGTCTGGGTTTCTAACTCAAGCTAGCGCTATGGCTGATGACGACGAATCCATGGTGAGAGATAAATACTTCATACTTCTCGAGAAAAGCAGGGGATATGTCCTTGAGCCACATGTTTTCAAGGCTCCCACAAAGTTATGGAAGGAAGAATTGCAGCGAGACACGATACTGGAAGAACAACCGTGTAATGATCCACACAAGAAAACATTCGTTGTAGTTGATCGTAAAGAGGTCTACCTTGACTGTGAAATGACACGTTTGGCAGGTCGCTTAGACAAACTTGCGGACAAGGCAGCAGAACAGCTTCTGAAGATTATCTTACCAGAGAAAAGATATGAATCATATCTACATCAGCAACGTCGTGTTGGAGAACGGGAGGTAAGTCTGTGTAATGTTTTATTGGTTGATCCCAAGCCTTATTAGAGCATGCAGCCTTCTAAAAGCAAGTATGAGGTGGGATAAACTTGTATCACAGTAATCAGCAAGTCGCTGTGTTCTGCTTTGATGCTGTTACGAAGTTCGGTCAGGCTTCTGTGGCGATCAGTGCTGCCAAGTAAGGGATTCAAATTTCAAATGAGGAACTGATAGTCAAACCCAACAATAGAAATCTTTAAATTGTCGATGGTTATTAAAATCACTGATTAGAGTCAGGTTTCTTGAAGAAAATCCAAGATTGCATTCTTAAATCCGAAAGTATCCGAAAACAGATTTTGCGTTTCTTTACTAAACAGATCAATCCAAGATCTCTCGGATCATGGTGCGTCAAAGCGGGCGGAACCGAAGAATCCACTCCCAGAGTGCAGTGGATTCTTCGGTTCCTTTGACGTTCATCATCAACAGTAGAATAATTATAAATCGTACGGATCAGCACTAAATTCAACGATCGACAGCGTCGGTAAAATCTACTGAAATTTGGTCATCCATCATTCTGCTGCGACTAACTATAGCATGTGATTACTGAACTACATCTGAATGGGCTTTTCAAAACGGCCAAATAAACACTAATGCCGGATAGACTTGTCCAGAAGCCGAGCTGCGAAAGCGTAACGTAACTGAGCGTAACGTAACGTAACGTAACTGAGCGAAAAACATGATGTCTGCGACGCTCGAAGACTTGAGAGCGAGGAGTTCGGCGAGAAGCGAACGACTTTTAGGAAGTCTACCAGTTGAATGAGCCCCACTAATTCGCTTGCTAACCTGTTTTCATATAATAATCTTCACAATTGTTACAGAATAATAACTTCCCAAAAGGAACAGGATCTTAATCGACGAAGCAGTGCATTGTTCTATATTAATCATCACTCTTATCGCAACAATGACCACAATTTCTGGAAAGTCTACCGTAACAACATCGTTACGATCAATAAGCTATTTCATCATCATCAGTTCTCGAGGCGCCAGTAGGTACATAAGGCGGTATATTTATATTTATTTACTATGTGTTTACTCTTTAATTTCCTCGCTTAACTTAGTTTTCTTTTATCCTAAAATAAATTCATTTAATTGAAGGGCATACAATTAGTTTACTGTATGTTGCCCTTTCCACTTCTTTTTCACTGCAATATTTATTAACGATATTGTCTTCATGTCGGTCGTCATGTGGAGAAATAAAAATTACAAATTACAATACAATCCAGGCCTTCTTCTCGAGCATTTTTTTCCTCTCGAATTTTGTAGCAATTGTAGCCGTCATTCATAGTCTACACGGACTACACAACCCAGTAAGGATTGCTCAATTCGTTAGACTGCGAACTGAGGTTAGTTAATTGACAGTTTGTTTCAAAATTCTGTTTTTCTTCGCTGTAATTGATATCAAACAACTCGTGAGCAAAGTTCAGGTAGCTGGCAATAGTTAAGTCTTTAGCATGTTTTAGAGCGTCTACTTTGATGGATTAATACTGTCACTCTTTTTCAACTGACCTTCAGTAATGGAAGAAAACAAATGCCCAATCAAGTTAGCTATTCTCTTGACATTAGAAGCTACCAGAGCAACGGTACAAGTTGATGAAAACACCCTTTATTTTAACTTTATGGACTTATAACTTACTAAAAAGCGATTCCAGTGAGCCATTATTTGTTATGGAATTGTAATCAGCGTGTGAACATTAAAAGCTTTCTAAGTAAATTTAAAAGAACTAGTGCGCGCGGATTCAGAGCCACCTTAAATTTGCGAAACTTTAAGGTGCCTCTGAATCAGCTCCCACAAATTTCTTTTGGCTTGACAAAAATTTACAAGACAGATTTTTCGTTAACTAAGAAAATGTAAGATTTTACCTATTCCGAAAATAGCTTAACATTTGACTTGTCTCCTAAATCCCAGCGGCTAAAAGGAAACACCGATAAACACACTGACTGGGTGAAAGAGCGACGTGAATTATTGAGACCACAAGAAAGTCCTGAAGAAGAACTGAAACTAGTAAAACAAGCTAAAAAAGAAGCTGAACAAAGAGTGGTTAACTTAGAGAGAGAGCTAAGAGCTAAAGAAGAAAGAATCATAGAACTGGAAAACAAATTATCCGCAGCTCAACAGAAACTTGATGAGTATGGACTGAAAGAGCCATGTGATTGGGTCATTTCCCGCGATGAAATTCACCTGACAGATACCTGCCTAGGGGTTGGTGGATGGGGAACAGTTGTACTGGGAAGATTCAGAGGCTGTAAAGTGGCTGTGAAACAAATCCACGAGTTAATTCTCTCACCTCATAATAGACGTTTGTTTGAAAGAGAAATGAACATTGCTTCAAGATGTCGCCATCCTTGTTTATTGCAGTTCATTGGAGCAACAAATGATGAAGGAAGTCCACTGTTTGTCACAGAGCTCATGGAATCAAGTTTACGAGCATTGTTAGAGCAGCGACCTCTCTCACACACAGATATCTCTGTTATCTCCCTGGATATAGGTCAAGCACTCAATTACTTGCACAGAAGTGAGCCTCCCATTATTCATCGTGACGTCAGTAGTGCTAATGTGTTGCTATGGCGACATGGTGACCAATGGAGAGGCAAAGTGTCTGACTATGGAACTGCGAATTTCATGCCTCACACCAAGACAATCGGCCCTGGAGCTATGATTTATAGTTCACCTGAAGCACTCACCCCAAATCAAACAGTGAAGGTAAAACATGTTTACTATCAACACTTCTTGTTGTATAAGTAGAGAGATGTCTCTTACAATATTGCACTTAATTTATCCCCTTTGCAGAGGATGTGGCTCCTGATGTTGATTAGTCTGTGCAGAGCCACTCACTTCCTTAGCTTGCGTGGCAGGTATTCAAAGGGGAGGGAGGAATTCGAAACCAAGCGTGAAGCGCGAGGGGAGAGCGCCCTTTGAATGCTTGCTTGATTTATTTAATTTAATTTACTCATATAACATACATTTTATAATACTATTTAACAATTAGATTATGAGCTCGAGATTTCTATGAGGTGATAGCTGATGAGGCCGAAGGCCGAATCAACTGTTACCTCATAGAAATCGAGAGCAAATAATCTAATTGTTTTAATAGAATTCTTACTAAAATTTACTTCAAATAACGGTTTCCAGTTATTTCTTGACGTATTATTAAACTTTGCACTTGAAAAAGAACGCTCGAATTGACTTGTCATTTAAAATTGAAGTTGTGTGCGTGAGCGCATCAGTATTTCTAATAATTTCAACTTTTTCAAAAGTCAAGAAACCGTAAATGTCATTCGTTTAGAATTCTCAGCAATTAAATTATCCATTTGCATCAAAATTTTCCTCCAAATCTTCGGAAAAACGAAAAAAACGTCATTTCCTAGACGACCTCCAGCTACTGCACACTAGTGTTCAATGGCTCAGCCAATCAAATTACAGCATTTGCATAGTATACTAGTAGAATTCTACTAATATCCATTATACAGACGTCTCTCCCCTAGATACCGTAAACTGCCGCTTACCTGACCCTCACGTTTACAAACAAAATAATGCTTTCAGTTATAAGTCCTCTCGGATATAAGACCCCTAAAGTTTAAAATGAAATGATTTCAATTTATTATGATGTTTTAAAAACCAGTATTTGGAAAACTTATTTCGATCAACACTCGTATCGCTCATTTCGAAAAGGGTTTTTTATTCCGCTTATGAGCCCCGGCCCCGATATTAGCCCCACCCGTTTAGCCCATCCAAAACCCCCTTACGAAGTTGTATAAGTCCAGGGCTTATAAGAGGCAGTTTTTTCTGGGTGGAGACAGACAGTGTGAGAGTCAAGTGTCTTTCCAAAGGGCATTGGTCACTCAAGATAGAGCTGTGATCAACACTGCGCAAACGATTAGGTGACCTTCACCTAATAATTGTTTATTAATTATTGTTGATTATAATCCCTTATCAACAGATGGATGTGTACAGTTTTGGTGTTCTCCTCTGTGAAATGTGCATCCGGGACTTACCGGATCCCAAACAGCGGGAAAAGCAAGTAGCCTTGGTAAAGAATGACGTGTTTCGAGAGCTTGTACAGTGCTGTATTCAGAGGGAGCCTGAGGCTAGACCAACTATGGAAGAGATCATCTATCTTTTCGATTCATTGTGACACTATTTCATTGTGTCAGACACTGTCTAAAAGACAGAGGACTTTAAAAAGCCGGACTAACGAGACATTTATCAAAATTGACGAGGAATGATCTATATGTAAAAGAACATCAGAGACCAACAAAATAATTTCATAGCGGTTTAAAAATCTGACAAATAATTTGTAGACTTTAGATCAGAAAGGTTAAAAGCCTTCATAAAACATTCGATAATTCAATAAGTGAAAGCTGTTTCTCGAAGTTTTCTTAATAATGTTAGCCTTGAAGTAATAACAAACGCGAGCAAAGAGAATTTACATTTTGATAATCGTAGCAAATGAGTGATTTTCCTCTCTTTTCCGTTTTCTTCGCAATTTAACTCGAACAAGGTGTGGAAAGACTTGCCCGTGTACGTGTCCCCACAGTATGTCTGCATGGTTCTCAAAAAGTTTGTACTTGTTTTTCTATAACTTGTTTAAAGAAATGTGGAAAAGCTTTTCGATTTCTTAAAGGAAAAGCTTTTTAAAAGTTTTTAAAAACTGAAATTCCAATATTGTGTTCCTTATAACAGTAATAAGGAACACGCTTGCGTTCAGCAAGTCAACAAAGTTACATCAGTGTTTACTGTAAGTCTACTAGCGTTTTATCTCGAATGCCGTTCTCGATTGACTACGCTCTTCACTATCTATTCTGTTGTAGATAACTTGGGAGTAGCCCAGCAGTGTGCCGTTGTTAACAAAATGACGGCCACTTCTTTACATTTTTGAAGTGTCTGTGGAGAGGATTTAGATGAAGTTTTGAACGACCAGTAGACTTATACTAAAACAATTAGATTATTCGCTTTCGATTTCTATGCGTGATAATTGACTTGAACCGCGCCCTCGTCAACTCTCACTCGATCTCGAGCTCATAATCTACTATTAATTGTTAAATTAATGTGAATCACAGAAGAGATTCTACGGTATTTATATTAGGTCTTTTCTCTGAAGAGTGAGAAGATCCGGGGACGGTACATATCAAAAGATCTGTGTCTATAAAAACTTATAATGACTGGTCCTGAGCCACGAGTTCTCGGGGGGAAATGCTCTTAGTGTAAGCCTTTATGACTGAGATGTTTGTATGTAATGTGGTCTAATGTTGCCGTTCTCGATGGGCCTGAAGCGTAGTATACGTATAATGTAGGGGAATTATAAAACAAACAAAAAACAAACTGCTAAAGCCTGTTCCTCCAGACTAGACACTTCATTCAATCGTAAACTGTCTATGGAAAAATAAATATGTAGACATACGAAAATTTCAACACAGTAAATACAGATAAAAGTATAACATAAAAAAGTAAGTATGCCGAATGAGTGCGCAGCAGCTAAAGTAGGAAAGCTTTAACCTGGCTGCTGCTTGTTTAAGAAATTAGGAAAGGGAAGGATTGAACTTAAACTAAATCAACAGATGAAAGGATAAAAAAATGGCTCGTTTATTTTGAACGAATATTCCCGTAATCTGTATTGAATGAATTGAATTTTGTTGACCTAGATCAACCTCGGTCCAAAACTATTTGATAGGCGCGCTTGATTGAAAGATGGAAATGGGCTTGTGCAAAGAATTGTGCATTGCTTGAAATCATTTCTGGTATAAGGAAGGAGTTTTCCGACGTTTTAAACCATCGGATTATCACTGGTTATATCCAACTAAACCTGCTTAAAAGACCTTAATGGAGTTAAAAACTGGCTTTACCTCCGGTCAGTATTTCAGTACTTCTGATTTAAATACTCTTTGAGTAAAGCACAGAAATTAAAAGATCTGTAGGCACTGTGATCGACAGGTTTGAGTTAGAAATTAACCATTGCATTCTATCGTAAAGGAAATCACTGTTGATAGTGAAAATCTAAGAATCTAGTCAAATCCAGAGTCACCTGTTCCTCGTGCCAAGCGCCCAACGGCTAAAAGAGACAGGCGTCTCTGGGGACGAGAGTAGGTTGCACTGATGTCTTGAGAATGTCACATGTTCTTCACCGTGGTATCACAAACAAGGGCTCTTGGTTGTCTCGACTAAGACACGGAAGAAGTGAGATTCGACTGTGGTGTAAATTGGCCAAAGTAGAAGAAAACGCAACTTTCCGACGGAGAAGTAGAACAGTTTCCGCATATCGGTCATTAACTTTCGGGAATAGCATTATCAAAGGGAAAGGAAGGTGAGTAGCATGGTCGCAGCAGCTATTAAAATGACAATACGCATGTGTCACTTGAAACAGAAACTGATCAGTAAGCAGCCAATTCAGTCTTGTTCCTGTTAGCAAAACAACGTCGGCAATGACTTGTCTAATAAAATAGAAAGTTTAAAGAAATGGTTGATAAGATAGAGAAATAAATTTGCCACGCCTATCTACTTCTTTAATTTGAGTGTTATGAACGTTTCCATGAACAACACGCAATAAAGAAACGACACTGATCTCTCAAATTTCAACTATTTGGGCTTTACGTGTATCTAGCGTTTGTTCCAGCCTGAAACGGTCGATCTCACAGCATACACATGAAAATAAATTGGATGTTTCATCAAATTGAAGTAATTCATAGCGCGTTTTAATAAGCTCGCTTTGCTGACCGATTTTCTAGGGAAATCTGTTTCTTTTGGAAAGTCGTCTACGTTCGAATTCTAAACAATTCGTAGTTTTTAACTGAATCGTTTGATCCGTTCAACTCCTACACGGCCACATTTTGTGAGATACCTTATGTGTTGATCCTTCGCTTGGTGTTTTCAGTTTGCTGAACGTGTTGAAATGATCGCAGTAGTTAGAAATTCAAATTTACTCGCCTTAGAATCTTGCGGAATATCTATTTAACCGTTATTCGATGTCTGACCTTGCGTTAGATAAGAGGTTAGAAATAACAAACAAAGCGTCAGGTTTTTTTAAATTCGTCTTGAATTATAAATTGACTCGTTGAAGTGCACGTTTCAGCTTTATATAAAGTGAAAATCAATGCAAGTGAAGTATGAAAACGTGGTCCGATGTGAGTAAAGACTGCCCTTTCAGGCGAAACACGCGTTCCCATGATCCCTTAAAAACTTCGCATTTTCTCCTTGTTTACACTGATAAATTCCAGCCTTCAATAAAAAAATTTTCGCGAGAGTTTCCCGTAATAGAAGTGATATCTCTTATCCCCTCAGATTAAGTTCAGTACTCTTTGCACAGTCTCCGCTTCTTAAGTCGTCTACAATCTGTAAAGTTGTTGACAAAAGATAAAAATAGGTCTGCAATGCGTACTTGTGGGCTTATCGCTGGTTTTATTCATTGGGTTGAAGTATTGTAGTCTCACGAGTAGGCAATTACTAGAAAGACAGACGTATAATAATAAATGAGGTTCGTGCTAGGAACGTACTTGAGCCTGCTGTTTCAACTACCCAGCGCTTGCGTACAAATCGATTTATTCAATATTCTTTCCACAAATGTAGCGCAGTGGAGGAGATATCTGCCTTGTGAGCGAGAGACTATGAGTTCAACTCCTAGTGAAACCGGTGCTTTTCCTTTTCTTTTTACTTATCTATTTCTTTTCTTAAACATTTACCGAAAGGCAGCGTTTGCTTGTGTTAAATGAAAGGAAAAAAAAAAGCCTAGATATTGAATGCAACAGAATGATTGAGAAATCGGAAGTAACTTACCTTGAAAACTGCAACTAAACTCGCAACTGTAAGCTGTTCTTGTTCTTCTTGTTCTTCCTTTTCTTCGTCTTGTTGCTCTTCTTTTTCTTCTTCTTCTTCTTCTTGTTCTTCTTTTCTTGTTGTTGTTGTTTTTCTTCTTCTTCTTCTTCTTCTTCTTCTTCTTCTCCTTCTCCTTCTCCTCCGTCTTCTCCTCCTCCTCCTTCTCCTCCTTCTCCTCCTTCTCCTCCTCCTTCTCCTCCTTCTCCTCCTCCTTCTCCTCCTCCTCCTCCTCCTCCTTCTCCTCCTTCTCCTCCTCCTTCTCCTCCTTCTCCTCCTCCTCCTCCTTCTCCTCCTTCTCCTTCTTCTCCTTCTTCTCCTCCTTCTCCTTCTTCTTCTCCTTCTCCTTCTCCTTCTCCTCCTTCTCCTCCTTCTCCTCCTTCTCCTCCTTCTCCTCCTTCTCCTTCTTCTCCTCCTTCTCCTCCTTCTCCTTCTTCTTCTCCTTCTCCTTCTCCTCCTTCTCCTCCTTCTCCTCCTTCTCCTCCTTCTCCTCCTTCTCCTCCTCCTCCTCCTTCTCCTCCTTCTCCTCCTTCTCCTCCTTCTCCTCCTCCTTCTCCTCCTCCTCCTCCTTCTTCTCCTCCTTCTCCTCCTTCTCCTTCCTCTTCTCCTTCTCCTTCTCCTCCTTCTCCTCCTTCTCCTCCTTCTCCTCCTTCTCCTCCTTCTCCTCCTTCTCCTTCTTCTCCTCCTTCTCCTCCTTCTCCTTCTTCTCCTCCTTCTCCTCCTTCTCCTTCTTCTCCTCCTTCTCCTCCTTCTCCTCCTTCTCCTCCTTCTCCTCCTTCTCCTTCTTCTCCTCCTTCTCCTCCTTCTCCTTCTTCTTCTCCTTCTCCTCCTTCTCCTCCTTCTTCTTCTCCTTCTCCTCCTTCTCCTTCTTCTCCTTCTTCTCCTTCTTCTCCTCCTTCTCCTCCTTCTCCTCCTTCTCCTCCTTCTCCTCCTTCTCCTTCTTCTCCTTCTTCTCCTCCTTCTCCTCCTTCTCCTCCTTCTTCTTCTCCTTCTCCTTCTTCTTCTCCTTCTCCTTCTCCTTCTTCGTCTTCTTCCTCTTCTTCTTCTTCTTCTTCTTCTTCTTCTTCTTCTTCTCTTCTTCTCCAACCTACTAAGGGATAGTTCGCGATTATAAAGGAAAATAAAATTGTTCAAGCAATAAAAGTAAAGTAATTATATAAAAATGATACATTATGGAAATTTGAAATAATTCTTGGAGGAAGAAAAACATTCTCGAGTGAAACCCTCGCACATTATTTTTGGCAAAGTTTCGGTTAAAAGCCGCTTTCAAAGCTATCGATAGATCGAATTATACAACCACCTTTGTTGCATACCCAATAGTCTTTAATTTGCTGAAAACGCAATATGACTAGCGCTAGCAACGACTATGCACTACAAATTATGTAGCAATGGCCCGCCTTTACTAGCAAACATTTACGCGAAATATTAGTACCCAGTCTACCTCTGAGACCACTCATGCTCCCAAAGCCCTATCACGTGACATCACGTCTTCAAACCCACAAGATTTTAATAACTTGTTGGGTTATGTATGCATAATGCATAAGCCCATAAAATTTAGGGAAATATTCAAAATTAGGGGGCCATCTCGCTGGTGTTTTGTTCCTAAATAATCTGACTTAAAGGGTGAAAGAAGAGCATACCTTGTTTCTTTCGTCTTCATTGAGTCGCCGTCGTTGTACACTTGCAAACCTTCGTACCAAGCTCTGTCAAGAGAGAATGAAGAGTAAAAGAGTTAATTCTCCATGTATGCAGTAATCCCTCTCAAGTTATTTTTAGATCACTTCCGGTTTCCGAAATCCCAGGAAGGAAATAAAATAATGTAAAGTGACATAAAGCTACGGACGCCTTTGTCGAAAACTACATACTTATCTCGTTATTTTTAGCCTATTCAGAAGATAAAATATCAGGAAAAGTGCTTATGTAAGTGCTTGTTTGTTCAGTACCTATAATCAGTTGCCTAGATAGCTAAAGTACGTTCCTGATGTTTTCATTATTCTCCGGCCGCCATGTTGATGTATAACGGAGGTACACCAACATGGCGGCTCCATACTGGGCTCTGTAAATTTGTACAAAATATTTCGACAAATATCTGAAGTTTGAGAAAACGCACATACTTAAAACTTGAAGAAGCGTCTTCTTTATCAATCTCCTATAACATTACAATTTCTTGACTTTATCCACTGAATAGGTTTTGAATTATTTTTTCCATTGGGTGGCAGTGCAAGCCAAGAATTAGAGGCTCTGAAAAAAGACCTATGCTATGGGCATACCGTATCTAAATGGTTACTTTGGCCCGTGAAAATTAAGCGCGCCAGACGAACTATGAAGGGCATCTTGGCCAATTGCGCCATTTTTAGACCACCGATTTTGCAGTCAATTTTATAAACATAGTTTGACATGTGTCATGACACAAATTATTCTTACACCTCATGTATCGCACGTTGGAGTGAAAAGTAAAATTGCCACGTTTGCCGCTACTTCAACATATCATTAACCGCGCGACCATGGGTTGGGCGCGGTTCTTGCATCGCTCGTGGTTTCTTTTTCGTTTCGGTAACCAGAACCATGCTCCCACTCTGCCGACTTCTTGAAAAAAATTCGCAGCATTTGATGTTTTATGCAGTAAAGCTGTCTTGCACATATAGGCAAAAAGAGCTAGGTCTTTTCGTGGTCATAGCCGCAAAGATTTGCAAAGAATTCATAAAGTACGATGTACTGTTCGAAGCGCTTCCAATCACGTAGACACTTAATGTTAACGAAGCTGCGCTGATCAAATTTGGAAGTGATGCGAATTAGCTATAGACATGATCTATTTATCGCTCGGTTAAGACTTTTTTTAAAGACTTTTCAGTAAACAGAGAGTTATTGGGTTGCAGTTTTACGGCTAGAGAGCTGTCTCCTATCGATTTCACATAATTTGAACTTTGGCTAGGTATAGACGGAATTATTTGTTGTTGGTTGAAAGTCAACAAGTGTAATCGAATTAAATAGAAAAGCCAATGAAAGCTAATGAAATTTAACTGTTTCCACTGTAAACTTTTCACATAGGGAATTATTGTGTTGCTGATATTTGGCTATTGCTGCTTATAGAACTATCTATTCGAGACAGTGCACTTTAAAATTGGTAATTGATAAATGGTAATTGTAAGCAATATTTTTCGACCTTGAATGAAAATATACACAATGTAAACATACACACTGCTAAGATTATGTCTTACAAAGGGAGCCCTCACATCCGTTTAGGATCAACCTACCTTTGTGTTTTGTGGCAGTCATTTTGAATTTTTAATACGCGGTCTGCTAGTGTGAGGTCTGGAACCAAAAATTACGGAATATCCTTGGTGAGCGTTCGGATCCTCCGTGAATTTGCGAATTTTCCCGCCCGTACGAGGCTTCTTAAATTTCGGTACAAACCGGAGGTGAAGGGCAAGGGTCAGGAACTGTGTTGTGACTACTGTGTCAGAGCTATGCATTGCACTCTGCCCTAACTGAGATTGTCTCACTAATTAGTTTACAATGACATTGAACAGAACCCAAACAAAACAAAACCACAACGTTATACTACAAAGGTTACCATTTACGACATAAATTTTTGCTGCTGTACAATTAGGAGGAAGAGCTCGAGAGTATCAACACGAAGAGACGGTTTAAAATTGTCCTTGCAAGAAAAAAAAAATTGTAGCTCGCAGACCAATGCTATGTAACTTTCTTTTGGAGTCCTTTCAGTTTTTTGCAATCTTTTTGGTATCTCGGAAATTGCGAACAAAAAGTATCGTTTTAATAATAACAAGAAGTTAGTTTCGATGGAGATAAAACACTTGGAATTATCTTAGTCTTTCTAAACTGAGGAATCAGATCTCGAGGCTTGACACCGCATAAATACCCATATGAGCGGATTCTTATTTTTTTCACCGTGACAGGGTTTAGCTCAGCAAAGGAATCCATTACCCTGGTCAAAGCTTTAACACTTACATAATTATAAGAAGCAGAAAAAGAAGTAAAAGAAGAAGAAGAAGAAGAAGAAGAAGAAGAAAAAAGAAAAAGAAGAAACAGAAGCAGAAGCAGAAGCAACATAAGGAGAAGAAGAAGAAGAAGAAGAAAAATAAAAAAGAAAAAGAAGAAGCAGAAACAGGAGCAGAGGCAGAAGAAACAGAAGCAGAAGCAGAAGCAACATAAGGAGAAGAAGAAGAAGAAGAAAAAGAAGAAGAAGAAGAGGAAGAAAAAAAAAAAAGAAGGCGAAATCGGAGGAGTACTGTAGTAAGAGTGTTAGACAAGTAAGCAGTTTACGCCAAATAGTGAAAAGAGTATGGGACAGATACTGACTAACAACCAAAGACAACAGATCGAAGAGAGGACAGCGCTGCTGGAGCAACAAATTGCCGCCCTGCAGCAACAAAAAAAATGACCTGGATGAAATGTCAATCGCTAAAGATAGAGAGATAGAGGGGAACAAAAGGGAATTAAGAACACAAGAACTTAGAATTAATGACCTAACTGATTCATTAAATGAAACAAAGCAAAAAATGCAAGAGAAAGAACAGCAAATTAGTAACTTAGAAAGGGACAAAGCAAACTTAGAGGGGCGTCTTCAACTTCTTGAAAATCGTGAAAAACAAGAGATGCAAAGCTTAGTTACTGAGTTACAGCAAGAAAAACAAGATTTAAAAAAAGCCAACAAAATATCAGAAGCCAACAAAGAGAGTATACACCTGATTGAGCAACTCACTAAACAATTACAAGAGAAAGGGCAACAACTGGAAACTAGCGAAGCTCAACTTACTTCTCTGCAAAAACAACTGGCAACGAGAGATGAGCACGCTACTGATCTGAGAAGACAACTGGGAACGAACGAGAACCAAGTTACTGATCTGAAAGGAGACGTGGCAGCGAGAGGCCAAGAAGTTGCTAATCTGAAAGGACAACTGGCAAAGAGCAACAAACAAGTTACTGATCTGAAAGGACAACTGAAAGCGAGCAACAAACAAGTTACTGATCTGATAGGACAACTGAAAGCGAGCAACAAACAAGTTACTGATCTGAAAGGACAACTGAAAGCGAGCAACAAACAAGTTACTGATCTGAAAGGAGAACTGGCAGGGAGAGACCAACAAGTTGCTGATCTGAAAGGACAACTGGCAGAGAGCAACAAACAAGTTACTGATCTGAAAGGAGAACTGGCAGGGAGAGACCAACAAGTTGCTGATCTGAAAGGACAACTGGCAGAGAGCAACAAACAAGTTACTGATCTGAAAGGAGAACTGGCAGGGAGAGACCAACAAGTTGCTGATCTGAAAGGACAACTGGCAGAGAGCAACAAACAAGTTACTGATCTGAAAGGAGAACTGGCAGGGAGAGACCAACAAGTTGCTGATCTGAAAGGACAACTGGCAGAGAGCAACAAACAAGTTACTGATCTGAAAGGAGAACTGGCAGGGAGAGACCAACAAGTTGCTGATCTGAAAGGACAACTGGCAGAGAGCAACAAACAAGTTACTGATCTGAAAGGAGAACTGGCAGGGAGAGACCAACAAGTTGCTGATCTGAAAGGACAACTGGCAGAGAGCAACAAACAAGTTACTGATCTGAAAGGAGAACTGGCAGGGAGAGACCAACAAGTTGCTGATCTGGAAGGACAACTGGCAGAGAGCAACAAACAAGTTACTGATCTGAAAGGAGAACTGGCAGGGAGAGACCAACAAGTTGCTGATCTGGAAGGACAACTGGCAGAGAGCAACAAACAAGTTACTGATCTGAAAGGAGAACTGGCAGGGAGAGACCAACAAGTTGCTGATCTGGAACAAGCGATAAGCAAGAAGCGTGACTGGGTCATTTCCCGCGATGAAATTAAGATGACAGGCTATGTCCTGGGAGATGGTGGATGGGGAACAGTTGCATTGGGAAGATTTAGACGCTGCAAAGTGGCTGTGAAACAAGTGCACGAGTTGATTCTCTCTCCTCATAATAAAGGTTTGTTTGAACGGGAAATGAATATTGCTGCAAGATGTCGTCATCCTTGTTTGTTGCAGTTCATTGGCGCAACAGATGACCAAGAAAGTCCTCTGTTTGTAACAGAGCTCATGGAATCAACCTTACGAAAAGAGTTAGAGAAGCAACCTCTCTCTCACACAGATATCTCTGTTATCTCCCTGGATATAGCTCAAGCACTCAATTACCTGCACCAAAGTGCGCCTCCCATTATTCATCGGGACATCAGTAGTGCTAATGTGTTGCTATGGCGACATGGTGACCAATGGAGAGGCAAAGTGTCTGATTATGGTGCTGCTAATTTCTTACACAAGAGCAAGACAAAACGCCCAGGAGCAACGATTTACAGTCCACCTGAAGCAGGCACCGAGAATCAAACAGTGAAGGTGAAGTTGATTTACTACTTACTCTTTTCTTGTATGAGCAGAGAGACGTCTCTTATTGCATAGGCACTCAATGTTTGCCCCTGTGCGGAAGATGTTTAGCCCCCGATGTATCTTAGTGTGTGGACAGCCACCCAGTATCCTTAGCTTGCGTGGCAGGCGTTCAACGTAGAGAGAGAAAGAAGGAGGTCCATCAAGCGTGAAGCGCGATAGGGGAGTGCAAGGAAGCGGTTGGGGGAGGGGGGGAGAAAGGCGTGAATGGAGGCGTTCCCTTTCCCCTCTCTCTTTGTGCTCGAATTCTACTTGCATGCCTCTCTCTCTCCTTTGAACGACTGCAATGCAGGTTACTATGCTCAACAAAAAATTTGGAAAGGGTTACCATTGCGTGCTCCCATTGATGATGCAGTTCCTTCCGTTAACTGATTCCGGGCTAAACCTGTTTCGTTTCTCTAGGGCAAGAACGTTAAGCTGTTGACCTTGCGTTCACATACCCAAAGCACTGCTTGATAAGAATAGGACACAGAGTTCACGTTTTCACGGCTTCATGACATTTTTTCTTGTTTAATATGGGTTGGGTGGGTGAGTTGACAAATGAACCGATAGTGGCAGCCTGAGGTTCCCTTACAAGCTGGTGTCCAATCTCACTCTCAAAAAAACGAGTGTAAAATACCATGGTGTAATAACTGCGACTTGTTACACGACTAAGTTGGGTCAGGGGGCCAATAGCTAGGATCGACCAATCAGATTGCTCCACTGCGATTTTCGTAGTAGTGTAATAAATCCCTTATTAACCGAGCTTGCTTGGGACTGTGCTGGGAGAATATCTGCCATCAGTCCTTTTTGTACCGACCTCGTTGCGCTCGGTTCGTAATGTCAAGATCTCGGGCTGTTATTCTACCAGTACGGCCCTCGCGCTTGGTCAATAAGATATATATCTGCAATAAATATTAATACCCATCATTCCTCATACAGATCCCTCTCTCCCAAATATTTTTGATTCTATTTTCTGGGTGGAGAGAGACAGTACGAGAATCAAATGTCATCCCAAAAACTCTTAGCTACTCAAGATGGAACTGTGACCAACTCTACGCTAACAATTACCTAATAGTTGTTTTTAACTGATGATTATAATCCCTTGTCAACAGATGGATGTATTCAGTTATGGTGTTCTTCTCTGTGAAATGTGCCTCGGGACAATGCCAGAACCAGAAAGGCGCGAGGAACGAGTAGCACAGGTAACGAATCAAGTGTTGCGAGACCTCATAAAACGCTGTATTGAAAAGGACCCTGAAGCGAGACCAACGATGGAAGAGATCATTGATCATGTCCAGGATTGAAAGCATCAGATACTCTGTCCCCAAGAAAAGGTGCCTTTGCAAAAAGCAGAGGAAGAACTTTGAAAACGCGAATTTACGAGATGATTTACAAACTATTGGAGAAATGATCTAAGGATAAAAAAAAAACAACAACGGAGAGAATCATAGTAATTTTATAGATCTTTAAAAATAATCTGAACTAATCTGACAAACAATCTGTGATTAAAAGTGTATATGTAGCACAGAATCTAGTTCAGAAGGATTAAAAGCCTTCAAAAAAACAAAAACAGTATGTAAGATTGCTTTCGCTAAAAGTCGTATCATCACTAGTAACTCTATAAACACAGAACCAATTAGCCTGTTAATGTTCACCTGACAATGACGCGAGCAAAGAGATTTACCTTCGCTCAAAACTAGCCCGCGGAGTGATCCGACCATAGTGTTCCGAGAGCATTTTTCCCTCTTCCAAAACCTTTTTTATAATCCGATAGAAACACAAACATTATTTTCCATTTCTTAAATGAAGAATTTTTTGGACGTTATGAAGAACGTTACAGTATTGTAGTGCTTTTCGAATGGCAAATAAAAAAAAAATCAAGTTTGGGTTTAATTAGTCAATTAAGTTACACCAGTGTATATAAATGCTGGTCATGATGCGCGGTCATAATACATATCAGTGTCATCATAATTTTATTCTTGGGTTTTTAAAAACATTTTGATTTATTAGCTCAATAAAACCGCGTGGGGTGCTACCGGACGAACACGACACGAGAGTAAGTTGTAGCAAGGTCTCGTCCAGAACAAGAAACCAGAAGATAACACAGTATTGTTAATTAGTGAGTAATGTTAGTACTGTAAGTAGCGTTCGTATTGTAAACAATGTTTCTACTTATAGTACATTGAAAGTAATGCTAGTGATGTGAGTAAGTAAAGTATTATAAAATTGTAAATAAAGTGTGTTAAAAAACATTCCTCGGAAAAGAAAGAAACCAGAAGAAGGAGTAATTCTGTTCAGTATGCCGGGATTATGCTGGTACCAGCTGGTACTTAGTTTTATGAACAACTCAGTCTTATTCCAAGGTCCGAGATCTGGAAATAAGGAGCTTAAAAGGAGACGGTTTTTTGGCGACATTCATTTAAAAAACTCGCACTAATTATTCGTTTAGCCACTCACCGAAGTTTCAGCCTCTAGGTTTTTCTTATCAATGAAATTCGTCTCCATTCGCACTTTAGAGGCTGAGACTTCAGTGAGTGGAAAAACCCAATGTTTACCCGCTAAAGATAGAGACAAAAAAGTAAGCTTTTTGGAGTGAAACACTCCTAGTCGCTTCACGCTACTTAAACCGGGATAAGCTCTGGCCTGATGGGCTACTTGGCTTGTATGCAGACTTTACCTTTTTTACCTGATTGTTTGTAGAGCCATTGGCGTACTAAACAGATCTAGACAGTTGCGAATTTCGCTGGTAAAATATAAATTCATGTTTTACTAGCCGTCTTCCTGGGCATCGTCGTCGTCGTTCCTTGAGCTCCCTGATAACTGATAGCTACGCAGAGATCGTTGCCAAAGTTGCTAAGCAACATTGCTCTCGTGGCATCCTACTGGTGTGACATCCTGGTTGGCGTGACATCCTACTGGCGTGACAATTTCTACGAGTGTTCATGTTAGTGGCTTATGTCTCGGGCTTAGAAAGACATCCTTAACGTACTCGGCTTAGATCTTTTCGCAAAAGAGTTGAAAAGATCTGGGTACGACACCACACGGAGTTTAAATTTTTGCGCGCTGGAAGCTGCCAATCATACACTTCATGGGTCTCTGTATGTCATAGATTTGAAAGATTTCGGGTCGAATGTGAGAGGAAGACACTAAAAAAAGGCACAGATCCCTCCAACCGAATTTTCGGTCAGCTGATTCTAATGGTTGCTGGAAATAGCTACCAATGAGTTTTGTTTTTTACAAGTGTTGAAATATTTGATCTCGGGAAAAAATGTTCTGAGTGTAAGGCTTTGTACCTGAGAGCTTTGTACCCGAGATGCTTGAATGCAATTGTGCTCGATAGTCATAACGCCTTGTATAATGATGAGGCCGTGTTAAAAAATAACATGGGAACAGGCTAAAACTATTTCGGAAGCGCACGCGATGGAAAAAGGCTTGCTGAAGTCCAAAGAATGTACCGCTGCCACAGAAAGGTGTCAAACCATTTCTGGAAAAGGAAAGCAGGGGCCCGTTTCTCGAAAGCCCCGGAAACTTTTCGGGCCCGTAAGGCCATTTTTAGTTCATCTGTGTCTACAAACGGAGTAGTGTATACGCCTGAAACTTCTTGTATGAAGGGAACCTCTGTTCATATTAAGAATTTGTGAATAAAACAGCGCTGTAATCGTAAGGTTCGAGATTTTGCTATGGCTTTCCGGGCCCGAAATGTTTCCGGGACTTTCGAGAAACGGGCCCCAGGAAAGCGTTGGCGAGGTGGATTGTTTCAGTGAGGATGAGGGTGTCACGAGTTGAAGTGTACATGAAGACAGGATAATATGCCATTTATATTTATGTAAGTGTAGCCTGTGAACGCGGACGGGTTTCCAGCTTATGTTTCGCGCCGTCGAAAAACGTAGACTAACCTAACGGCTGAGTTGGAAAAAAGTTGGAGAAGGAATGCAGAATTTTTCTACTCTAAGTGTATAAAAGGTTTAACGTTTCCTATGGAATTTATATGAATGGGTTACCGTTCTCTATCAAAAATGTTTTATAAAAGGGTACGGGCGGAGCCTCTGCGTACAAAACTTCCCAAGCGGGTTTTAGCGGGTGGGTGAGAGCGAAAAAAACCGAAACCTGAGATTGTAATTAAGGTGGAATGGTACCCTCAAATGGACCAAAAAGTTTGTTTAAATATGGTGAAGAAAGATCAATTGTGTGCTATTGCACTCAAGAAGAGAAATTGAATTTCTAGAGTTTTACTCAAAATGGTTGCTATGGAAACCAGCCACAGCCTTTTGAGGTAGTGTTCTATAGTATTGACGTCAACACTTCCTGCTCTTTTACAAAACAAGATTTGACTATCAAATAAGCATATCATGTAAGTTTCTGTTTTGTTCTGTGCAATGAACTTAAGTTTTGACAGTTAACTCTTATTTTCAGTGCTTTTTACAGCTTTATTTGGAAATAACCTTTAATTTTTACCACACCCAGTGGACAAATCATCTCATGTCACGTGACAGACGTTAAAATGTTACGATTTTTTTGGTTTATGACATCACGACACTATTGGTCTTTGATCAGCCCAAGTTTCGGGAATTCTACTTAAAAACCTTGCAAAGTAGAAATGTTGGCGCGAAGTCAGTCGGTCCAAAAGTAAACTTTTGAGAAAAATGCAACTAAGTTTCTTACACGAAGTATTAAGCATTTAACGAGCCACAAATAGCGGGGGGGGGTGCAGATTGGATCTCTGGGGAGGGGGTGCAATGGTTGTTCTATTTTGTAAAAAGTTACCGCAGTTGTGGGAAATATTCCTTTTCATAAGGGAAATGAATGAGCCTGTGATGGCAATTTGAGGCACAGCTTTTCACAAATAATTATACCAATCGAGTTGTGCATCTCTTAAAAGTTTTTTCTAAATAGTTTCGTTCATATAAGTTAAAAATAATCTATATTTTTGGTCACGTTTTTATAGTAAACAGTCGTTGCTATGGCCGTTGCTACGTGAAAAAACTTATACCACTGTGTACTTTCCTTAAATTTCACACTCATCTGGATGGAAATTCGGCAAGATCGTTTCAAAATGTTTTTGACAAATGCAAGTCCTCAAGGGTCTTAAGTCTTGTATTTCCAAGAAATTGAATTTTTCATGAACATCGCCATATTTTAGGGTACCATTACCCCTTAAGTCATCTCGGTAGCAAAATGACTGGTTTATGATCTTTATCGGAGTGATTTCTGTCCCTTTATCAAGAGCCAGAAAAACGGGGAAAATACAAATATTAATTAGGACTGCGTTTGCTTAATTGATAGGAAACTGATGAACACTAATTTGCTATCTGCTTGTCGGGAAGAACCAGTTGGGATGACTGTTTCAAAAAGTCTATCTAAAATTTGCAAAACAACCGAAAGAGATACTGTTTATAGTTCGGATTTTTGTTTTCTTATAAAGGAAGGCTGAATGTGTGAGACCTGAACCAATTGTGAAAAATTGTCCGACTTCAAAGTAGTCCACAAATTCCAGACTGAGTATCTGGAAAATTAATGTTTTACAATAACTGTCTAATTTCTCGCGCGCTGATTGGCTCATTTTTATCATCAATAAGAGTACAGACGGATAGAATTTTAATTTATGCAAGCTTTCAAGTTCAACTTTCAGCTGTCAAACTGTCAACTTTTTAACCAATCAGATTTTATTGACTTTTTTAAGTAGCCAATCAAAAAGCCAGAAAAGCTATTGACAATGTTCGCGTCATTTTGAATAAAATTCACTTATTTTTGTTTACGGCAAGTTTACGGTGTCTTTTCTCCTCATTTATCCCCGGCATTTGACCATTTTGGGGTCTTGTTATTGTAAAAAACAAATTGACGTCAGTTTTTTTATGCCTTTGTCCTCTTTTCGATGATAAATTTCGACATAACATTGTCATAATGTTATAACGCAATTTATCATCAATAAGAAGAGAGACGCATAAAAAACTGACGTCAATTTGTCAATTCGATTCAATTTCCACCAAAATTTCTGGGACATTTTGGTTTGGTGACTTGCCCCAACTTGGAACACCATAAATCGACCATAAATAGGCCATTTTACCTTTAGCCTCTTCCTCAAAGCGAGTCTTTGTGTCGATCCTTTCAGTCTGAATCTTTCATATGAAAATGAAATTTCATTTTCAAGCAAATTAAGCTCATTTTCATATGAATGGTTGTGCACCAGGCCTCGCTTTGATAGAGAGGCTTAAAGCAACTCGGTTTCAGTGAAGTCATGAGAATGTCACGTGCGCTTGACGGGAACCTGACAAGGGCATTCGACTGTAACTTGATCGTTCCGCGTCACTCACAACACGAAGGAAGAAAGAAAGAAGGTGACGCTCCGACTGCCGTGCGAATGACTCAAAGTGGAAGAACACGCAAGTTTCCCACGGAGGAGTAGAAAATTTATTGGATATCAGTCATTTCAAGAAAACATGATCGCTTTAACTGAGGACATTGCCAATGCATGATAAGGACAGGTGGGTATATAACATTGAGTTGAAACGAATGTTTATGAAATTCGAACCGTCTACAGAAGCATTTGTTAAAAATCGCCAAGCTGCAACTTATATATAAAAAAAAACTGATAAACAGTAAGCAGCCAAATCTACTTCTTATCACCAAAATGATGCTATGACTTGATAACAAACTAGAATAAAGTAGTATAAGTATCAGTCACGACCCATGCAAATAAAAATCAGTAAATTGAAACTTTTATAGCAGTGAAATAGGTCACTGTGCGCTCCGGAAGATCGACTTTCTGGGAAAATCCTGATTTTCGCGGAAATACCACACTATTTCCGGTATGTTCTTACACAACCAAACTTTGTAAGGTATCGTGCGCACTTCCCACTTTTGAACTTCTCGGCTTGATATCCGTGTCATTAAAATCCCCAATTGAACTTCAAATTTATTCACCTTAAAATCTCGCATCAAGTCTATTCAACTATCATTCCCTGTGTTTGCGTTAGATTCGAGGTGACACATATATGTATTAAAAACCCTGCATTAAACAAACAAGGCGCCGAAACCTATGTGGTTTGTTGTAAGTAAAGCGAGCGAGACAGAATTTTCTTCCAAATTATTCCACGAAGAATCTCTTCTAAAGTCGTCCGCATTCTAGAAAGTTGTGACGAAACGATGAAAACTGCTGCCGAAAGATTGAAAATGACTGCCTGGTGAAAACTGTATTCTTCAAACTAGCTTTGCGCAGCGGTAAAATGTAGCAAGAGTTAATTCACAGGTGCATCATACCGGATTATTACGACTCCGTTTGAGAGTTGTGCTGTTACTAAAATCTGACTTTCCGAGACCCCGGTAAAGATTGCTCAAAGACGTAGCTTTGTTCTCTTGCCAAACGCTCCTTACCCTTAGTTCGAAAAGTGACCTCGCAAAATAACCCCTTGTGCAGCTTCAGAAGGCGGAAAAAAAGAACCCATCACGCATGACTTAAATTAAACATCGTAAAAGGGAAGCGAACTTTACTGCAGACGTGGTACACCTATTTATGGGGGAAATCTGTTTTCATTTCCCGAACGAAACTGTGTCGTTTTCGATCTTTCCGTAATTTTTTTTGCTGCTTTTAGTTTTCATTAAGCCGCTAACAATTAAATGTTTATGTTTTGTAGCAAACTCTGTGTATGAAAAATTGCGCGCAAAAATACCGTAAGATAAAACTCGCTATGCATGACGATATGAAACAAAAAAGTGATTTTCGCGTCTTATAATTCGGATTATTGTTTTTCCATGATGATGAGAAATATTGGGAGACTGGATATGTGAAAAAGGTATAGACTTTTCCGACCCCAGAGTCCAGACTAATTTTCTGGAACATAATTGTTCCATTGACTTCCCATCAGAATTTCCAGGATTTTCGGTCACAAGAATTATTTGGCTTATGAGCAGCCACTTGCACCCACCTCCTATACCAATATATTGGTTTTAGTGACGCCATGAGAACGTCATGTGACGGGGCGTCACGAGCAAACCAACCCGTAACAGGCACGGAAGTTGACACTTCAACTGTCTTGTGGATTATCTGAAGTAGTAGATAATGCAAGTTTCGATCGGCGGAGAATATTAGTGTTCCAATGTCAGTTATTTAAAAAAGAAAAAAAGAAAGAAAAAACATCAGTACCTCAACGAAGAACATTGTCAAAAATAAAGAGAGGTGAGTGGGCTCAAACGATGATTATAATATTTGAACGTTCTAGAAACAGTTTGGAATAATGCCAATGTACAACTTGAAGCAGAAACGTTAGACTGTAGGCAGCTAAATCTTGTTCTTCACACCCAAATGATTCTATAACTTGACTGACAAACTGGCAAGTATTAAGTATCAGTTTGAGAGGTAGCAAATCCGTCACGGACAACTTCTGTGGACCATCAGTGCCGCGCTAAAAATTACGATGCTGTTTTCTCAGCCGGATTTCAACTTTTTACCTTACGTGTATCCAGCCTGAAACAGTTGATCTCTTAGTATACAAATGGAAATTAAATTTAATTTAGAAATTTCATAAGCAGTGAAATAGATCTCTGTGCGTTTAATTAGCTCGTTCTGTATAATCGATTTTCTCGGAAAATCCTGATCATTTTCGCGGAATTCGATTCTTACACTACTTCCGGTATACTATTTATGCAGGACAAACCAGTGCTTCTAGAAACCTCTCGAGAAACACGCTGTACGGATATCTACTTTTGTTCCAGCCTTAAATGATCGATCTTGCGGTATAGAAATGAACTGATTTAGTTGGAAGTTATTTAACAGTGAACTATATCACTGTGCGCGCTCACTCTGTATAAATGATTTTTCTCGGAAAATCCTGATCGTTTTCGCGGAAATCCGTTCGCACACTACGTCCGGTAAACTATTTATAGACATGTTATAGAGGCGAAAGCAGTGCGTCTAAAAGCCGCGCACTTAAATGGTCATAAATCGAAAGAAAACTTAGAAACCTCACAAGAAACACGTTAACACTGACAGACCTGAAGCGAGGTAGGTTTATTTTTATTCATTCTCGTTCGTATCCTTGCGCTTAAGAGTATAACCGTTTATCTCAGATATAAAAATTGATGTGTAACGTCAATGCCACTGTATATACACGGATGCTCATTTTGCGAGCTTGGGCGACCTGACTGTCGTAAGGTTTTTGTGATACTAAGGCTGCACTGCCGATTTCTCACCCTTCAACTTTTAATTTGCGTGTATTTAAGGTTTTTTACCAGCATAAAATGATCAATCTCGCAGTATACAGAATAGATCGGACCGTTTATGCGTTTAATTAGCCCGTTCTATATGATCAATTTTCTTGGGAAATTCTAATTGTTTTCGCGGAAATTCGTTCGTACACTACTTCCGGTATGTTGCCCACACTGACTATTTGTAAGGCTTGATAACTGTGACGGTGTGAAGACAGTCACTAACTAATTAAACTAAACTTCAAATGTACTCACCGTTTGAATTTCGCTATATATGTTTGGGTATTATTTCCTGTGCCTGCGTTAGATACGATGTGATATATACCGAGCAAAGCACAGAAACCTTTAAACAAACCAGGCGACGAAACCGACGTAGTTTGATGTGATTAAAGTGAGTGAGAGAAAGAGAACTCTTCGTCTTCATTGAGCCGCTGTTTTTAAACTCTGTGTATTACTTTAGCTATGTTAATTTACGGTGACAACGCGCGTGGAAGAACGTAAAAAAGAGCAGGATGTTTGCAGCTTCGCCGCTTGTCCCTACAATATCGTGTTCATCTGGTCAGTTTTTTTGCGTTCTTACCCGCGGATTTTCGAGAAAAAACAAAACGCTTTGCTGTGTGTACCCAGGCAGTCGTTATACTGAGAAGCAATAGCTATATTGCAATTGAGCTAAATGTTCTGCAGTTGAAGTTGTACGAAATTCAATCGAATTGATGTGTTTAAGCTATTGTGCTTTTGATTGCATTTCTTGGAATCGATTAATAGCTTATTACTCGTTTGCAAGTCTTTAGGGTGTGAAATGAGTCAAGGTCTTTATATCAAACTATAAATGTTTCAGTCTATTTTCCTTAGCCTTTGTCGTTGTTATTTGCGTTTCTCAAGCAAGCGAGACATTTTAAATTTCATAGTTATGGCGATGCGTGACACAGACCTACGAACGCGGTTGTCGAAATCATATACTTATCTCGTGATTTTTAGCCCATTTAGAAGTTAAAGTATTAGGAAAAGTGTTTATGTAAATGCTTGTTTGTTCAGTACAGATAATCAGTCGCCTAGATAGTCAAAGTAAGTTCCAGATGTTTACAATATTTTCCGGCCGCAATGTAGGCGTACCGCGGAGGTACACCAGCGTGGTGTTTCCATACTTGTCTCTGTAAATTTGTGCAAAATATTTCGACGAATATCTGAGCTTGGGAAAACGCACAGACCTAAAAATTCGAGAAGTGTCATCTTTATTAATCTCCTATAACATCACAATTTCTTGATTTTATCCACTAAATGGTTTTCGAATAAATTTTTAATTGCGTCAGGATTGCGTGACAGTGCGAGCCAAGAATTGTTTTGCTGGGGTCACTGACATACATTAGTTTCTTTCAGCTTAAATGTACGATAATTCGCTACATGAGTTTCACTCTTGTTAAGACACATAACTCTGTTACAAGCAAATAACGAGAGAATATCGTTTAGTTCGAGATTTTATCTTTATTATACTTTACGAAGTTTCTCAGAGCATTTTACTTAGGTGTACTAGAACAGATGAATTCGTAAACAAATTCTCTAACCTTTCTGCTCTTGTTGCTCAGACGTTCTTGAGCTCGTGCTGGGATTCAGCTTGGTTCACGATCACGTCTAAAAATACGAAGACGCTTCTGAAGATGCTTTTTATCAAGTTGAAGAGTTGATAGCCCCGGTTGATGGCTCCTTTGGTATAACATGATTCATGATTCATTCAAAATGTTCGCTCGTGAATTGATCTCCCGTAAGACTTGCAGCGACCCGTTCCGAAAACGCTTAACGTCCTTTAGTGTTGGTCTACCTTGAACAGTGTGTTCATTTGTATGTGATTTCATCGTCCTAGAAATCATGGAATCCGTGCTAACTTTTCTCGACGACAACCTCTATAAATTCCATGTGCTATACGCACGCACAGGTGGCGCATGCGCTTTAGAGACCAGACGGCGATTTGTGACTGAACGCGGAAAAAAAAAGCCGAAATTTAAACCCAGGCCTCACTGCCTGGGTAATCAGACTGCTCGCAGTCAAATCGCAGGGCGATTTATCAAATAGAGATAAGGTCAGCCTTCTGTTATGTGCTGATGACAGATATTATTAGGAGGGAACTAACAGGAAAGCTGGAAACTCAATAACACATGATAATGGGCGCATAAGGCTTAAATAATAGATGTTCACAGATAGTTTCAATGAAATATATGTTATTTGCATGGTGAATACGTTGATCAGTGAAATTAAAGAGTCATATACGTGTGTAGTAAGTGACTAATGCACCTATCAATGTAAAACCGCGGTAGGGGCGGGGGAGGGGAGTGCAGGCAAGGGGCGGGGATTTGACAAGTTTGAAAAATTTTTGATCAAATTTCTCAGGATTGGGAAACAAGCGTCAATCAAAAGTATCCGAAAAGGCCAACCCTGGAGTAAATATCCAAATACTACATCACCAGAAATTTCGAATCGACATGCGCAGTTGAAAGTAACACTTCACGCTCTGTTTTGATCTTCCGATTAAAGAAAATGTATGGAAATAATTTTTAATTGTCTCGTAGATCCAAACATTTCAAATTCCACAAGCTACCGTCGATCTAATTTAGGTCCTATATTCCTGAAGTTTCTTTCGAAGCTTCGAACGACATCAGATCTGTGAATTTCGGTTGGGTTTTTCCATATTTTTAAAAGTTACATTTTATGACGCCATTTACAGACATTACAGTCACTTCCTGCGGTGTGTCCGAAATCATTGTAGGTTTGTACGAGGATATGAGCCATGTTCACCTTCACCACCATTCTATTCGACAAGTTCCAACATTAATGTGTTTCTAATTCATTCTAAAACTAATGAGACAATCTCAGATAGTGCAGAATGCAATATACGGCTCTGATACAGTAGTCACACAAGTCCTCACCTTGCCGTACTCTCCCTTGGTAGTCAACTAATACGAGCGGAATATGAGCGGAGAAAAACTTGATAAGACATAATCTTAGCAGTGTGTAAGTTTTCATGTTTCTATTTTCTTTCAAGGCCCAAAAATAACTCACAATTATCGTTTGTCAAGACGTTTTTGAATTGTACTTTATGATATAAAAGTCAGTGGTTTACCAAGTAGTAACAAATTGATAAAAACGATATGATATCCTCACATGGGAAGATATCATGTTTGATAACATTCTTCTTTTGTCCCTTTATCTACACTTAAATTTGTGGGTGTATGATCGAAACATCCTCGGATCTTCTTCGGTCGCCTTCGGCAATCTTCGGTAATCTTCGGAAAATGTTTGGAAATGTTCGGAAAATGTCGAGGAAAAGGTTGTTGTTATTCATCGTGGTAGATGCAAAATGCTGACCTAAACAATCCTGGCCTTTTGGAAGGGGATTGCATTTTCGGAGGCTTATCTAATTTTGCGGTATTCTTTTGATTCACTAGGTTTAACAGTTGAAAAATCAGTTAAAGCTTTCTCACTTGGACAATTGAAAAGGAACGAAGATTCAAGAACTAGAAAAAAAAAAAACAGTTGGTGGAGTCATGCACCAAGCCCTGGCAATAAAGTTGATAAGAAATTGACATGAGAGATGAGTAATTGAGGAGTTCCTAAACAGAACATTTGCAGGGGAGTGCAAGAAACAGCTTAGGACAAAGCAAGACGACGCAGTTGACAGGAGCCCCTGACTAAACAACAAGAAGACGATTTCGCATTTTTACGCAAAAGGTGGCAGAGATGGGACAGTTTTTGACTAACCCGCTAAGACAATTTTTAGGAGACAGTGAAACAGATAACACGACTCTGAAATATCGAGTTAGTAGCCTGCGAAAACAGTTAATCGCTGCGAAGCAACAAATGGTAGAATACCAAACGGAGGTGTTTGACTTGCAGCGACAATTGCAACGAAGCATCACAGATAAGGAAACTTCAAAGAAGCAGTTAAGAGAGGAACGAGGACGAGTGATTAACTTAGAAAGACAGTTAAGCACGACAAAGCAACAACTGGTAAGGAGTCAAACGGAATTAATCGATCTGCAAAGACAACTACCAGTCAGAGAGCAAGAAGTCGCTGATCTGCAAAGACAATTGAGTAATTTGCAAGAACAGCTAGAAGAAAACAGCACAAATATGACACAAGTGGAAGAGCAGTTTAGAGTGGCGCTACAACGAGATGCAGACAGAAAAAACCAACTGACTGACTTGAAAGAGCAATTACGCGAACGGAACAGAGCCAGAGCAACCTTAAGGGAACAGGTACGAGAGGAAAAATATCGAGTTATTAGTCTGCAAAGACATTTAAGCACAACAAAGCAAGAATTGGTAACGACACAGACACAGCTGACCAACTTGCAAGGGCAGTTACAGAGAAAGGAGGCAGATATGGCAAACATAGAGGAACAATTACGAAGGGAACAAGAGCGAGATATTTACCTGCAAAGTCAATTGAGCACAACAAAGGAACAACTAGTAGAAAAAGAGAAGCAATTAGCTGAGTTGCAAAGACAACTAACAATGATGAACCAACAAGTCACTTACCTGGAAAGACATCTGACAGTGACACACCAACAAGCTACTGATCTGCATGGACAACTGGTGGCGAGAAACAAGCAAGTCATTGATCTTCAACGACATGCAACAGCGAGAGACGAACAAGTTTTTGCCCTGCAAGGACACCTGGCAGCAAGCAACCGAGAAGTTATTGATCTGCAAGGTCAAGTTACAGAGAGAGACCAACAAATTAGTGATCTGCAAGAGCAACTGAGGGAAACGGACCAACAAGTTACCGATCTACAAATACAACTCACAGCGAGCAATGAACAAACTGCTGATCTGCAAGAACAAGTAACAGCAGGGGACCGGGAAGCTATTGATTTGCAAAGTCAAGAGACTACAAGCCAAGAGCATGTTACTGATCTGAAAGGACAACTGGCAGCGAGCAACCAACGCGTTACTGATCCGGAAGGAAAACCTATAGCGAGCAACGGACAAGTTACTGATCTGCAAAAAAAAGTGGTGGCAAGCGACCAAGAACAAGACACAGACCAACAGATTAAAGATGTTCAAGGACAAGTGGCAGTGAGTAGCGAGCAAGTTCGTGATCTGGAGAGGCAATTGACAACCAGCCACCAACTAGTTACGGATCTGCAAGGACAACTGACTGTGAGCAACGAACAGGTTACTGATCTGCGAGAACAATTGTTAGTGCGCAGCGAACAAGTTAATGGCCTGAAGAGAGAAATGATAGCAAGAGACCAACAAGTTGCTGATCTCCAAAAACAACTAACTGAAAGCAACGAACAAGTTTCTGATCTACAAGGGCAATTGGCAGCCAACGAAGAACTACTTAATTCTCTACAAAGACAGGTATTAACGAGTGACCAACAAGTTACCGATTTGCAAGGCCAACTGATAGCGAGAGAACAAAAAGTGTTCGATCTAAAAAGACAAAGGACAGCACAATACCAGCAGGTTACTGATCTTCAAGGGCAACTAGCAGCGAGAGACCAACTGATAACTTTTCTGCAAGAAGAGGTTATCTCGGGACACGAACAAGCAACTGATCTGCACGGGCAACTGACTGCGAGATACCAAGACGTTACCGATTTACATGGGCAACTGACCGCGAGATGCCAGCAAGTAACTGACTTACAAAGAAAACTGCCAGCGAGATATCAACAAGTTATTCATCTACAAGGGCAAGGGAGAGAAATAGACGAACAGGCTCACGATTTGCAAACACAACTTGCAGCGAGAGACCAACGAGTTACCGATCTGGAAGAAGAGGTAACATTAAGAGACCAACAGGTTACTGATCTACAAAGAAAAGTTCGAGCGGGAGACCAACAAGTAGCTGCTTTGGAAGAAGGCGCGATGGCCAGAGACAAACAAGTAAATAATCTCGAAAGACAACTGAAAGTGAGAAACCACCAGGTAGCTAATCTACAAGAACAACTGACAGCGAGAGAAAAACAAGTAGCTGATCTGGAAGAGGGTGTGATTGCGAGAGACCAACAAGCAAGCAATCTTGAAAGACAAGTGACAATGAGAAACCACCAGGTAGCTGACCTACAGGAACTACTGGCAGCGAGAGGCCAACAAGTAACTGATCTAGAAGAAGACGTGACAGCGAAGGACCGACAAGTTAATGATCTGCAAAGACAACTAACAATGAAAGAGCAACAAGTAGCTGATCTTGAAGAAAAGGTGCCAGTTAGAGACCAACACGTTTCCGATATGCAAAGGCAGCTGACAGTAAGATACCAACAACTTACTGATCTGCAAAAAGATGTGACAGCGAGAGAACGACACATTACTGATCTGCAAGCACAAGTGGAAGCAAGAGACGAACAAAGTACTGATCTGCAGGAGGACGAGGCAGTGAAAGAAAAACAAGTTAATGATCTAAAAGCGGACACGACAGCGGAAAACCAACGAGGTACTGATCTGGAAGAGGAAGAGATAGCTAACGACCAACAGGTTTCTAATCAGGAAGAGGACAAGACTGAGATAGACCAACAAGATTATGATCAGGAAGAGAGCAAAACAGAGAAAGACCAACAAGATAATGATCAGGAAGAGAACAAAAGAGAGAAAGACCAACAAGATAATGATCAGAAAGAGAACAAAACAGAGATAAACCAACAAGATAATGATCAGGAAGAGGACAAGACAGAGAAAGACCAACAAGATAATGATCAGGAGGAGGACAAGACAAAGAAAGACCAACAAGATAATGATCAGGAAGAGACAAAGACAAAGAAAGACCAACAAGTTTCTGATCAGGAAGAGGACAAGACTGAGATAGACCAACAAGATTATGATCAGGAAGAGAACAATACAGAGAAAGACCAACAAGTTTCTGATCAGGAAGAGGACAAGACTGAGATAGACCAACAAGATTATGATCAGGAAGAGAACAATACAGAGAAAGACCAACAAGTTTCTGATCAGGAAGAGAACAAGACAGAGAAAGGCCAACAAGATAATGATCAGGAAGAGTACAAGACTGAGATAGACCAACAAGTTTCTGATCAGGAAGAGGACAAGACAGAGAAAGACCAACAAGATAATGATCAGGAAGAGAACAAGACAGAGAAAGACCAACAAGTTTCTGATCAGGAAGAGAACAAGACAGAGGTAGACCAACAAGATAATGATCAGGAAGAGAACAAGACAAAGAAAGACCAACAAGGTAATGATCAGGAGGAGGACAAGACAGAGAAAGAACAACAAGATAATGATCAGGAAGAGTACAAGACTGAGATAGACCAACAAGTTTCTGATCAGGAAGAGGACAAGACAGAGAAAGACCAACAAGTTTCTGATCAGGAGGAGGACAAGACAGAGAAATACCAACAAGTTAATGATCAGGAGGAGAAGAAGATAGAGAAAGACCAACAAGATAATGATCAGGAAGAGAACAAGACAGAGAAAGACCAACAAGTTTCTGATCAGGAGGAGGACAAGACTGAGATAGACCAACAAGATAATGATCAGGAAGAGTACAAGACAGAGAAGGACCAACAAGTTTCTGATCAGGAGGAGGACAAGACTGAGATAGACCAACAAGATAATGATCAGGAAGAGAACAAGACAGAGAAAGACCAACAAGGTAATGATCAGGAAAAGAACAAGACAGAGAAAGACCAACAAGATAATGATCAGGAAGAGAACAAGACAGAGAAAGACCAACAAGTTTCTGATCAGCAAGAGGACAAGTCTAAGATAGACCAACAAGATTATGATCAGGAAGAGTACAATACAGAGAAAGACCATCAAGATAATGATCAGAAAGGGAACAAGACAGAGAAATACCAACAAGTTTCTGATCAGGAGGAGGACAAGACAGAGAAATACCAACAAGTTAATGATCAGGAGGAGAAGAAGATAGAGAAAGACCAACAAGATAATGATCAGGAAGAGAACAAGACAGAGAAAGACCAACAAGTTTCTGATCAGCAAGAGGACAAGTCTAAGATAGACCAACAAGATTATGATCAGGAAGAGTACAATACAGAGAAAGACCATCAAGATAATGATCAGAAAGGGAACAAGACAGAGAAATACCAACAAGTTTCTGATCGGGAGGAGGACAAGACAGAGAAATACCAACAAGTTAATGATCAGGAGGAGAAGAAGATAGAGAAAGACCAACAAGATAATGATCAGGAAGAGAACAAGACAGAGAAAGACCAACAAGTTTCTGATCAGGAGGAGGACAAGACAGAGAAAGACCAGCAAGTTTCTGATCAGGAAGAGGACAAGAGAGAGATAGACCAGCAAGGTTCTGATCAGGAAGAAGGCAAGACAGCAAAATACCAACAAGTTAATTATCAGGAAAAGAACACGACAGAGAAAAACCAGCAAGATAATGATCAGGAAGAGAAAAAGACAGAGAAATACCAACAAGTTAATGATCAGGAAGAGAACAAGACAGAGATAGACCAACAAGAGAATGATCAGGAAGAGAACAAGACAGAGAAAGACCAACAAGAGAATGATCAGGAAGAGAACAAGACAGAGAAACACCAACAAGATACTGGTTTGGAAGAGAACAAGACAGCATAAGACCAACAATTTACTGATTTGGAAGAGAACAAGACAGCATAAGACCAACAAGTTACTGATTTGGAAGCTAAGAGGACGGGACAGCGAGATCACCAACCAGTTATTGATGAGGAAGAGGACTTGACCTTAGGAGAACAACAGGTTACTAATGTGAGAGAGGACGTGACAGGAAGAGACTAGCAAGTACCTGATCTGGAAAAGGCGGTGGAAGCGATAGACCAACAAGTTTCTGATCTGGAGAATTATGAAATGTGCGTGAGAAAGAGCGAGAGAAGCTGAAATTCTTGTAACCAAAAGTAGGGACCTTACGCATGCTACGAATGCGTAAGGTAAAAAAAAACTTGAAAATTGGTCATTTCATGTTTCTTTCATTTGCAAAGGAGGGCTAAGAAATTTACCAAGGTGCATAATGTACGTAAAAATTCGTTTTGCTGCCCAGCAAGTTTATTGCTTTGCCGTTGCCGTCGTGTTTTGCGGAAGGTCCCTATCATTCAAAAGTCAGGACATCATGACTTCAAACTACGGACTATAAAGCTAATTACTAAAATGAAGGAATGTAATTTTTAACAACTAACCTTAATTCGAGGCGGATATACTTGAAACCCCCCCCCCCCCTGAATTATTAACCGAGTTCAGTACTCTCGGTTCAGATCAGTACTTTGAACAATGTAGTCTGTGTTACGCGAGCTGCTCTCTTCGTTGTAACAGAGGTAGGAAAAACCAGCTTTTGCAGAAATCTGGATCAGTAGCAGCTGAATTTCTTGTTGAGTTTTTTTTTTTCCGCAGAAGTGTGTGCATGCGGTGTTATTCTTTAGTTCAGAAGTTCATCCTAACTTGAATTATGAATATTACAGACATTTTATTACCCAGGAAACAGATCGGCCAAAGCAGACACTGAAAGTGCCACTGAAACGAAATTTTCGTACCCTCTTTTATTAGCCCAAATTGTAGTTTCAAACGTGCTTAAAATAATGGTGAACTTTATTTCTGTCAAATCCTAACGGAAAGTGCTTTTTTTAGCTGCTGAAATCGACTTTTTGGAGCAAAACTGTGTCCGGGCTCTGGAACCGAGTTTAAGGACCTTGTGACGTCACTGGTTGTATTCACGCAAGAAGCGCTATAGATTCTCTCTTGTTTTCACTTGATTTATTCGGGTTTATTCTTCATATTGTCGATACCTGCTAGTTTTCTACCTTATAATTTCTGTCCAGTCTTGACAGGAAATACATATCATGAACGTTGGAGGGCGCCAAAGAGTGTAGATTCACCAAAATAAATGCTACAGATTAGAACAGCTCAGTTACTTTTCGAACATCTTGAGTACTCGATTGGAGGTTTCGAAGACGAGTGTGGCAACTTTTATATCACGTCCTGAAGCCTAAACACGATATTTCGCCGTCTGTTTTCAGCCTGGTTCTGAAATTTGGATTCTCACGTTTATCTAAGGTCTATTAACAAGGTTCGAATATATCCTCGGCAACTTTACTGCAGTAAAAGCCGTAAGCGCATCAGCCATCCGCACAATCACGAAGTTATTAACGGTCCACAAGCTTTGAGTCGAGTACTTCTTTGCACACAGAGGGCAACTTTTTATGATACTAATAAGTGAGAGTTCTTGTGGTAGACAAAATGTATCTTTGAAAATAGTGATCCGCAGCAGGGTTTGCTTTATCGCCGCATACGTATCAGTGTAAACAAAGCGGGAATTTCGCTTCTCTTTTACACGTATCTCCGAATTGCAATATTTCACGGTCGATGGATTACTTTGAGTTCTTTAGCACATACTTATGTCTATGATCTTCATTTAATAGTATCCAAATTCAAAGCAATTCGTTAAAACATCACTAGTTTACACTCCTTTCGAAGGTTTATTAAACAGAATTTGAACTAATTTGCATATATCACCTTTCGCCGCCGATATTGTCACGCTTTCTCTCGTTTCCTGAAAACATGCCTGTAGGGTCATGGCAGCTTAGTTTACCTAAATAGTTTAAATTCGCTCCCTCGTATAAAAGAAGAGGGTTTCTTAAATTGTTGCTGTTGTGATAACTTGTAGGATGTAGCAGATACAACCAGACTAAAGGTCACTGTGGCACAATCTCGTCCGCGGTGAAACTCACAAAGCGTCCGGTTTCCTCGAAGCGAAGCGACTCGAAACTCGAAGCGTTGTTGCTGCGATTCGTGCAGCAGCACTCCGGATAATATTTTCAAAAGCCGCTTTCTCTTGTTTTCATGTCTTTTTTACTCTATGAGTGTTGATATTGTTTAACTGAATGGTGGCCATTTCACCAAGAGTCCCGATCATTTTGCGATGTAAGAACTCCCACTCGTTTGCTTGCTTACATAAAATATCCTGCAAATATCCAATTAAATAGACTGGAAAGCCCCAGGATCGACTCTCCACCTCTTCATGTCTAACGCTACTGTTATTATCTGTTTTACAGCTCTGAGATGTCGTTAAGATGTTTTTTGGTGGGCTTCGAACAGTATTCTCCTCTCCCATAATCACTCTAAATTTTCAGCGCGGCATAAGAGTAATACAACCAGTGACGTCACTAGACTGTTTTGGCCGCGCCAAGATGGCCGCCAATTTTGGGCTTAACCAGCCAACTGCGAACGGCTGAAAAAGCAGTATTCGCTTACCGTATGCGAAAGAAAAGTCTGCAGTGTTTCCAAGTAAGGTTGAAACTTTATTACTAAGCAAAAATCTCACATACGAAAATTTCGTTTCAGTGGCACTTGAAGGAATTTATGATTTTTCTGCCCTAGCTTAACAAATAACTCTGGAGAGGTATCTAGAATTTCAAAGTTCACGTTGTGCTGTGCGCAAAGGAGCGGTACGTTGTTTTGTGTTTTTGTTTTAGCAAGTTGGTAGCAGTCCTATAAGTCAATAAACTTGTGATATGCAAATGGTTTTCCTCTCCGATATTTGATTACAAACGACGTTTTGAATAAACTGCGTTTGACCCTAGCACCTCTTGCTTTCTCCTTGAAGTACTAATAATGGATATCCCTTAAAATGTATAGCTCTGGGTCTTATAGTTCTCTCGAAGCCAATTGGTGCCTTTCAGAACTTACTGTTCCCGAGTGCTTTTATTATTTTCAGTGGCGCATCTAAGGAAGAGGCCCGAGGGGGAAGGGGGGGGGGGGGGGGGGGGGCGGGCCGGAAATTTAAAAAAATTAAGGGCAACACCATCTGAAGAGGCCAGAATCCTAAATTCGCCCCCAGGTTTACGATGAACTCTCCGCTAGTGTTGTCAGTGCATATCGATAAACCACACAATGAGAATTGACTTACTGAAGTCAGCAGAACTATACGATACACAAAAGCGTTCGCAAAGTTGACCGTTAAATACTCGCAGATACTCATTTGGAGAGTTAGTCGAAGCTAATAGTAACGTTCAGTTGCACGCGAAGGATCTGTTCCTTGCAATTTCAGTTATCCAGCTGATATTTTGTTGGCTGAGAAACCCACTACGTGGCAGTTCGTTTCTACATTGCGGAGATCGGAGATTGGAGAGGAGTGGGAGAGGGACGCTTTATTCATATTAGGCCATCAAGAGGATTCGCTTATTTCATTTTTGAGAATCTATATTGAAATGAGATACAGCACATTGATTAACAAAAACAGCAGCAACAACAACAACAACAGACACTGCAGTAACTGCAAGAATGGGCGCTCTTTTAGCCACAACAACATTTTCAACAACATCTTGTTCACTCTAAGTCAATATTATAAAAAGATGTTCACTAGTTTAATCCTGATTAAAGTTACGTTTAGAAGAGAAGGCAGACTTTGCAATGCACTTCACTAACCAGTCTGTTTCTGGTCAACGGTGTGAATCAGGGTGCGTGTTGGAACGGGACGGGTGCTCATTGGACAAATCAAAAAGCTCTTTGAGCTAGCTCATGTAGTTTATTTTCCAATGAACTCCTCCAGCTCTTTCTCTTTTTGGTTACTGGTCCCTCGTAGTTTACCCACCCCCACTCCCCTTCCGCACATTGTCGCGTTTTCTAACAGCTCGACTGTACCCATTTGCACAAAGTGGTTAATTTTTAAGAAAAGGACTATTGGGCTGCGCCGATGGTTAAGCGAAGCACTTAAATAGGATAAAAGAGAAACGGGCGAGCATAGCTTTATGAGATTCAAGGCGATAATCAATAAGTTTGTACCCATGTACACTCCTGCCCGCGGTGGAGAGAAACTCGGAACGCTCCAGTTGGAGTCCAACGAACAATAAGTGTCACGCTATGGATAGCAACATTGCATCCTAGTAGTTATTTGACTACATTACGTTACTAGTATGCTTCCGATGAACTCGTTGCTAAGAAGGCGTCGAAACTTAAACTTGTATTTCGTATTTTCATGCATGAAGGTTTTTGGATTTAGCAAACTATATTTTGACCTCTTCAATGAAATATGTTTAGTACGACAGGTGGTTGCACTGAAGGCTTTCAATTCAAGTTAACGTGGCGGAGGCCATGCGGCTCTTTACCTTGACCCGCTTGGTGGTGAAATATAAATTTTGTTGGAGGCGCATGCCAGGAGTAACGAAAGCGTTAAAATCATTCAGAAGTTACCCTTCTTCACGTGACCCTCGTTAGTCACGGTTCAGATGATTCTTTCCTTTTTTCGATTTTTTTTAAATCTCCACTATCCCATTTCTTACTAGGTATAGTGCGTTTTTTTCCATCCGGAGATTAGAATAAAATAAGGTGAATTTGACTTTCTTCATCATTTTCCTTCTCTTAGTAAGGCTTGCTTCTAATCGAGTTTAATCGTGTTTCGATCTTATCGTGTTTCGATCTTATCAGCATGTTTTGCTCACTGACACGGACCATTTCCCTTCACTGCTGTTACATGTACGTGATTCAACCATTTTTTATTCATTATTTTATTGCAAAAACGCATAATTTATTTCATTACCGCACAATGCAGTACAAAGCAGTGCACTACAGTACAGTACAGTACAGTACAGTACAGTACAGTACACTACATTGCACTGCACTGCACTGCACTGCACTGCACTGCACTGCACTGTACTACACTACACTACTTAACAAATAGAGAAGCCTCGACTGTGCTCTGTTCTTTTGTAAAGCACGCAGGAAGCGGTAGAGCACGAAAGAAGTGTAGGGGAAAACACGAGACGAAGTCGAGTGTTTTTCCCCACTTCTTGAGTGCTCCACCGCTTCCTAACTGCTTTACAACAGAACAGAGCACAGTCGAGGCTTCTTTATTTGTTTTATGATAAAGAATCCAATAATTTCCCCACACATTCGGCTGAATTTTCAAACCAAACTTTATTTTCCAAAAGAGTAAAAGTGGCGCCAGCCGTGCTCTGTTCTCTGATAAAGCACGCTGTAATAAGCCAGTCACAATCCTTGTTAGAATTGTTCAAATAATTTGATTGGCTAACGAAGCGACAGCTGTCAATCGCAAACTGGACTTCAGCTAAGCTTTCAGTTTCGAGTAATCTCGAGCGGCTTTCGCGAGAAGAACGATGCCTTCAAACTTCGCTTTTTAGTTAATTTCAAATAAGAATCTAAAGGCAGGCAAAGGTTTGTAGTCCATAGGAATCCGGCCGAATTGTGGCTCATGAAAACGTGCACTTTTCCAATCAAATTATGAAACCAGGAGCTCAAAGCTTGCGGACGAAAATGCGAAATGCTGAGTTGAATTTGAAAGGAGCTACAGTTATTTAAGCTTACGGCCTGCAGCAGCTTGAAGCAATATTGCCCGAACTAGCGTAAAAGTTAGACAGACTAAACTGCTCTCACTTGTTCTACTCCGATCATAGAGGAGAATATCTAGATCAAGCTTTGAGCTCACCACTCTTCGGTTCACTTCGCTGAGATGACCAGAGAACGAGCGTTACTACACTGCATGTAAGTGTTGTTTTGAGCAATTGAGCATTTTTACAAAAATAAAGCTTCTTATCATAAACAGAGACAGCTCAATTGTTGTTTTCTGTCGTCTTACTTCTAAATTAAAATACAATTTCCGCCTGCGTAACAAATATAATGTCTTTTATCGAAGCACTGGTTAGGTTGAGAATTTGTTTATTTCGCTACGTGTTTTGTTGGCGGGATTCGAGCAAAACCTGTCATTTTAGTACAGCTTTCACACTGCTGTTGCTAATAATGGTCACTGTGAGCCATATTTATTGTAGACATAGAGCTCGTTTCCATTGCGTTTGTCTGAATCACAGGGGGTGTTTGATGCTTGACAAATTTGTCAAAATTCCGAAGCAAAAATTTGAAAGCCAGCTTACTGTCATCAACCCGTGCTCTGTTCTCTGATAAAGCACGCTGTTTCAGCCAATCAGAGCGCACGTTATATGGAAACTTTATTATAAACTACACTACAATACAGTACAATACAATACAAAACAATGCAATGCAATTCAAATATTTGCAAGCCAGAGAGATGTTAAAATGATGTTTTAACCAGACACTTTAGATCTGCAAATATTTGAATTGAAGATTTTTCACTGAAAAACGTTAACTTTTGCATTTCTTTCAATAATCGACACCATAACACAGCTAATCAATAGCAAAGACCATGAGTAGAAAAATCCTTCCCAGGCGCTTTCCATTCGACCAAAAATTCCGATTTTCCTGCATTTCCAAAACACCATCTTTCACAATTTCCAGAAAAGAGCAACCTTGCGAGCTATGTACAAATTTCCAAAAATTTATTACCAGGAATTTCTGTTGCAATTGAATTTCATCCCAGAATTTTCTGAAATTTCGATTGAACGATTCGCATTTGAGAAATTTAACAATTTCCGGATTTTGCGGAAACTTTCCCAGGAAATTTCCATACCCGTTTCTCCCATTTCAAAAGGTCCGGAATTCTTGGTTGAACAGAAAGCGCCCGTGGTTCCAGCTGTGATTCTGGACACACACTGAACGTCCAAGTTCAAGACTGCGGTTTCTTTACAGGCGTAGAGAGAGAAACTGGTTTGAAAGTAACGCCGACTAATTAGTTAGAGGAATGCACTAAAATGAATATACTTAAGTACTTAACTATGCTTAACATTTCGGTTTGCAGAGGAAATCCGCCTATGGTAGCTAAACAAAGCACGAAATGGCCGTTTTTATAATAGAGGACGCATTATCAGTCCAGAAGCATAATGCTTCCTGGACGTTTTTATACTAACGACGCATTATGCGCCTAGACGAACTTTGGCGAACATCTGGTTAAGCGTCTCCGGTATAACGACGGGCACAAGATGAATTATGCGCCTTGAACAACGCACAACGAAGGATGGTTCGTCTGGACGCATATTGCGTCTTGTGCCCGTCTTTACACTAGAGACGCATAACCAGATGAACTACAAATGTTTGTCCAAGTTCGTCTAAACGGATAATGCGTCTTTAGTATAAAAACGGCCAATTATCGTTACATTTACGAGCTTTGGAGAACATGATAGGGTAGAAATAAAAAAAAAACTGCATGTCACTAATGATTTCATCCCATTTGTTGATGCCATGAGGCTCCCATGATTTTCCTTTGACTATGCGATGAGCCTTGCATGCTTTTCAGGCAGAGTCAAAGCTCGGGGTCTCCCATTTAAAAAGGACGGGGGTGCTCGTCCGAAATTTTGAAAAGGACCCGTTAGAGGTACCAATGTCCTGTTTTGTGGGCGTGTCTTGAACTTTTTTCACCCCTTAATGGTGTTAATTCAGCAACACATTAACTGACACTTTCATTATTTTTAATGGCGATCAAGACGACTGCTTGGAGTTCCTTCTACTCGTAAAGTTGATTGCCGAATATCTCTTAAAAGCAAGAGATTATGATGTGATCAGATCGTGGTCTCTTGGCTAAAAGGTACCACGAAAGCTCCCGTCGTGGACCCTCTAAGGCTGAACATCCTAAGAGCTACCAAAACCACTGTTTAACCCCTAAACGTACTACGAACACCCCCCGTCCATTTTATGTGGGAGTTTCCCCCCCCCCCCACCTCTCTCCCGGGTTCGAAGCACGGATTGCAATAATGGGAGAAAGGAAAGAGGCGACGCTTCTCTTTGAAGACATAACGATGTTGTTTTGAGTAGTGTCACATGTTGTCGTGACTTTGTCTTCGGTGTGGTCATGACGCGTCTAAAGCTGAGCTTTATTTCAATTAATTAAAGGGCCCTAGTCAGCCAAACCTTTGTTTTTGTTTACATGTGAGAGTTTGGCTATTATATTTTATTGAGAGCATGTCGAAACGAAGGAAATCACTATGAAACTAGAAAAGATAATTTAACATACATTTAAGAACACAACTTACAATTAGCCTGCGTCGCAGACAGTCTAAACCGCCGGTATAGCATATCGGGGATTTTATGACACGTCCGGCTGCAACGCAGGCTACTTACAGTAAATCGATAAGATTTCGCTTCACCCGGCCATGCAATATCAGTAATTTCGATGGCATCGAAAATGGCGGAGGCTGACTAGGGCCCTATAAAGTGTGCCGAATGTTTCCATTGAAAGATTCCTGAAGCGCCATCATCCTCATTGACATTGTTTGCGTCATGATCTCCTATTAAAGTGGACAAATGAGGCGTCACGCAACTGAAAAAGCGTCACGTGACAAGATTAATAAAATCAGTGTGTTCTTGAAGCGAAAGATTAAAAGGCTCTGGCACTTGTATTCGGTTACAATGGGATCACTAACAGTACCACGTGCACGACGAAAAAAAAAAAGAAAAAGGACGTTGACTCGAATGTTGAATCGTGACGTGACCGTGCTTAGGGTTGCCTCGTGCAACGTTACGTGACTCGTATTGAATGCTTGATTCACGGATCTCATTTTCACTTTCGAGTTGACGAAAATACCACTGTTCTGAAAACAAAGCGACAATTAAAGTTTTCAAAGGAGACTACTTAATTAGGGCCCTAAGACTTGGCCACCTGATCGACATCTTGAGTGCGTGTGAACAACATTTATCCTGCATCGCCATGGATTCCAAGGGAAGGAAAATAATTGTCTGCGACGCTGGAACAGAAGTAAGCTTTCTATACGCTTGTGGACTGTTGTTCCGTTATAAATCATTCCTTTATTTGAGCCGAACACCGTTTGGTATGATTGTTGTATTTTTAGTCCATAAAGTGTGGATTTGCCGACTCAAACTTCCCAGCGCATATTATTCCTTCGATGGTTGGTAAACGCTGTATCGACGACTCAAAACAGGAAGTGAATGCAGTGAAGGTTAGTCGTGATTCTTATCCCTTACTATTCAAAATACTGCGGACAAAGCCGTGATCCAAATTAAAAGTTTTACTCGAAATAATATCAATTTTATATCACTTTTCTTCTTTCGTTTCTCAAGCAGGACATGATGGTCGGCGATGAAGCCAGAAAACATTGCCGTAAACAAAAGATGAACTATCCAGTAGATAATATTGGAATTGTTCGAAACTGGGAAGATATGAAGCATCTCTGGGACTACGCTTTCGGTGAGACGAAGCTCAACGTCGATCCTAAGACTTGCAAGGTGAGCTATAAACGTGAAATCTTAAATAAATTATATAATGCTCATGATTTGAGCAAGAATTTCGAATTCGAGTCAGAGATTTCCAAGAAACTTTGTTGATATTGTTACACCCTCGAGAACAATCTGCAATTTACTGATAACATGATACTGAACATAGGCCATAATTTCCAATCTTTCCAAGGTGTAAATATTAATATAAGAAACAGAAAACACATTTTCCCTGTTACTAGGAATGCTGTGGGAACCCGAGCCGTCCGAACCTAAAGTTTAATATCACGAGTGTTTCCGAGAATTCGACAGAAGCACGCCGTAAATGTTTTCTTTTTGTGTTTTTTTTTTTAGAAAAGACTGCGTGGCAAAAAAGGGAAAATCATTTGTATAATACTATCAGAATGTAAATTTTCTATCATTTCGTCTATAATCTTTTCTTTTAATGTAGATATTGCTTACCGAACCGCCGATGTACCCAATGTTGACAAGGGAAAAAACTATCGAGGTGAGTAAGTACATTCCTACCTATCGATATCTTTGTCTTACGTCGTATGGACTTGGTCATATATATAAGTGGCGCTCGCGTCCGGATCGCCGAGCGGTCCGGGCTCGAGCCATGGCCAGGGACATAGTGTTGTGTTCTTTGGCAAGACACTTAACTCTCACAGTGCCTCTCTCCACCCAGGTGTATAAATGAGTACCGTCGCGTTTAATGCTGGGGGCAACCCTGCGATGGACTAGCATTCCAAGCAGGGGAGAGTAGAAATACTCCTGGTCGCTTCATGCTACAGAAACTGGAGACAAGCGCGCGGAGGCCTGATGGGCGACTTGGCTCGTATTCAGACTTGATCTTTATCCTCAATCTTCAGCAGAAGCTTATCAAGTTAGAACGTTAACTATTGTGCTGCGTCACCCCTCCCCCCCCCCCCTCCCCCCTCCCCAACTTCCACTCCTTCCCCTTTCATTACTGGAAGTGAGATTTCATTTGTCGTTTCAATATCTATTCTTTAAATGCATACAGGAACTCGATTCATGTTGTTTCAGGTGGATAGGATTGATATCTTGCGTCACGCGATCGCGACTTTCGAGATAATTTAGTATTTTCGTTCTACGACAAACATATAGGAAACAACTTGTACTGAACGAGCCGCGATCCAAAAGAATCAAACGTAAAGTCACTACATATTGTAATTGTTTCCCTTGTTGACTATTCGACGATGCTCATGAGGTGGTCAATTTTCCCTTTGTCCTCCCCCATCTTGTGATAAAGCAAAAATTACACTCCCCACTCCCCTAAGGTTGCTCAATTTGTCACGCCGACAATCTTTCCAATGATACCTCGCTAGGTATATCCAAAGTTTCGAAAATGTCTTACCAAAATTATCCGTCCCATTCAATTCCCGGAATTTTCGGTTGAATAGTTCGTATGTCGGAAATTCGACAACTTTCGGAATTTCTGGAATGTCTCAATTTTCTCAGGTTTCTCAGGAAATTTCCGTGGTTCCGGAACAGCCCATTTTCGTATTCTCGGTATTGGACTGGAACTAGCTTGCAAGTGAGGCTAATGCGGGGAGTCTTTTCAAATGCAAATGAAATTTATCTCTTTTTAACGATATTCCCCCACATGAGCCTCCATTGCAAGCTTGTTCCAGTCCAATGCCGAGAACACGAATATAGCCCATTCTTAGCACCCAACTTGTTCCTATTTACGCGTGAATATAGCGCAGTTTTTGCTTAAAGTAACAAAACTTTTGAAATAGCGAAAAGTGCTCGTCAAAGAAAGCTTTTCCAGAGAGTAACACTGATGTATGTCGTTTCACAGAATTCCGCTGTACATAGAATTGTTAATTCAGCAAGTCACTTATTTCTCTGCGTCGTCAGTTTTTCTTTTGATTAACTTTCTGTACGTAGAATAAAAGTGAAATATACCCTAGCACTTGAAGCTTCTTGAGTAGGCTCTATCTTATAGTTAGTAGCTCTAATTTTTAATCGGTAAAATGGTCGATCTAAGAGATGGAAATATTTCTCAAAATCCACCAATGTTAAAACCTGTATAGCTTAGAAATGGCAGTTATTTGTTCTTGATAATCAAGTCAATACACCATGTCTTTTTTTAACAGATTATGTTTGAAGACTACAAGTTCGAGGGTGTTTCCATTGGAATTCAACCCATTTTAACTCTGTATGCTCGAGGTCAGTTCTCCTATATTCACAGTTTACTGACATTTGCAATTATTTATACATAACACTAAAATAACTACTAAAAATGAAATCAACTTGACCCAAAACAATAACTTAACAAACTGCGCATTATGCGTGATCATACTTAGCTCTTATTAACCGAGCAGGAGGTCTGTATGGGAGAATCTTGACTGAAGTAGTGAGTGCTGCGTGCGGTCTGTACACACGACCGAGGTCAAGATTCTCCTGTACAGACCGACTAAGCTTGGTTAATAAGATATTTATTATATGGCAAACAAGAAAAATTTAATTCGTTTAGTGCAACTGGTTTGCGCTAGCTGACATTTTGATTTCGAACGGCGAGTTTGCTCGTCGTCTTTACGTTTTTTTCTCATCAGGCTTTTTGGCACTTCCAGTAATATTTTTAGAGGAAAATAGTCAATATTTTTGTATTTTAGTTTGCAACTTTTTCACCGCAAAATGTAATCGGTCTAGATGGCGGTCTAGATGGGAAGATCTAGACCGCGGTCAATATCGATTTCAGCCAATCAAATTCGTGAATTCTGTCGTTCGCAGTCCTTGTGGACACCGCAATATAATAAGCAGAGATAATACACGAGTGCTTGAAGATAAGAAATTTCTCTTATCGTGTTACATGTAACGTTCAACGCTATGCGTGCGTTCTTTTGGGGTGATCTGGATCAGGATCAGTGATCCAAAATCACTTGGATCATGGTGCGTCAATGACGCCGATGAATCCGTGACCAGAGCGGTTTCATCGGTTCCTTTGATGTACCATGATCCGAGTGATCTTGGATCACCGATCCGGACCCGAATCACCCCACCAGAATGCACCCTATATCTCACTAGTTCACTACGCTCTCATGCAATGTGGAAGAGAAACATTTTTTTCTATCTCCAAGGAGTCATGTATCAATTTTTTTACTGCATAAATAATCCTGACTTTTGGCGAACCTTTCTGTAGGTTTTTAAAATTGTCCCAAGATTTTCCGAACAAAAAATACCGACGACCACCGAAGATTTCCTTAATTAAGAAGTCTAAAGATGATTTAACCATACAGCTCTGTCAACAACGTTCAGTTCGTTAATCACTTAAAAAGTCGCGGATAGCAATCGCAGCGTCAAGGATAATTTCACTTGTAAAATAGTATTGTTTTGGTTGTGTTTTTTTTTTTTTTCAGTTGTTTACTTGTTTACAATATTTAGAGAGGAAGCCACAGCAGCCTAAGCTGCTTTTCATGCAGGTTCTCTTTCCTGGCCGAATTGAAAAGTGGAAATGCTGGTTTTTGTGGAGGGAGGAAAACCGGAGAACCCGAAGAAAACCCTCGGGACAAGAAGAGGACAAACTCAACCCCAATATGACACTGTGCGCGATGCCGGAATCGAACCCGGGCCATATAATATTTGTTTTGCCGTATGAAGCATACTTTTTCTCATGCTTAATTGCCTAATACTCGAGTTGTGAAAATTGGCCTAAAACACTACAGTTATATGATAAGAGTTGGCAGGTAACATGTTGTTCCAACTGCCATTTACAGGATTATTGACGGGTGTGGTCATAGACTGTGGTGATGGATCGACTCATATCTCTCCCGTGTGTGAGGGATTATTGCTTCCTGATCTCACGAAAAGATTAGACATTGGAGGTCGGGATATCACCAATTACCTAAGAGAGGTGGGTCTGGGGTATGATAGATACCTTTTCTGTCCTAGGCTTTAATTTTTGCAGATACAGCAGCAATAGTTTGGGATTTGCAGCAGCTATTTTACAGTTATAGCTATAATAGTCATAAGAAGCCTCCTTAGCTTACGTCTTTTCTATGATATAGACTGCCGGTATTGCTAGCAGCTGGTCTTTTCCCGTAGGGTACGATGACCGTTTATCCGCGAACTGTCGAAAGAACGAAAAAGTCTCGTCCAAAACCCTTCTCGTTTATAAGTAGTCTCGCCTCATACTCCCTGCTTGATTCCCTGAGGAATAAGAGACTGCCAGCTGTCTACTATGGTAAGAAACCATGTACAGTATTACTTCCTCATTACACCCGCTGCTGAAGACTCTCTGGTTACCTATCTCCATAATTATGGTTCAAACACTTCGCCGCTCTACCACAACAACAGGAATGCGCTCACGCTCTCAACAAGGATGCTCCTATGCGACACTGCAGCTGAATGCCGACTGGGAGAGGCGCAGACAGTGCGCTAAGTGTCCCAGCTTCCTGTGACAGATTTACCTCTCTAAGCCATTCTAAGCAACGGGTAAAATGGCAGCGGGTGGCATTGCTACGTTTTCAAAAAGAAGCCTCGCCTCTTTTCTTTCTCCCATTATTGCAATCCGTGCTTCGAACTTTGTGGGGAATATAATTAAGATTGGGATTCTGTCACAGTTAGCTCTGGGAATAACGATAAGAGAATTAACAACCAACACCTCTTTGCCTTTTCCCAACTTTACTCGTATTGTCAAGTCAATGCGTAAATGATAGAGCAATAGCAAGCACTAACTTGAGATATCGATAACATCTATTTTGATTCTTTGGCAGCTTTTTATGTGCAGGGGATGCAAAATTGGCTTTGAAGATGCTAGAATGATAAAAGAAAAGCTTTGTTATGTAGGGTAAGTGAAAAATAGTTTGAAAATCTCTTAACCGAGATATAACCTTGTTGGTTATCCACCAGAGTTCAACTGGTTTGTCATTCTTCTCATGCCATTAAAAGTTTAGGTGATGGACTTTTAAAGAAAATGTTCTTGCATCGAGATTGAGTTAGAAACTGGAGTTTTGGTTTTTGCGAAGGGAGAAAACCCAGCGAGCCTGGAGAAAAACCCGGGGAACAAGGGCAAGAACCAATAACAAACTCAACCCATGCGTGAGGCTGGGTCCGAGATTCGAACCAAGGCCACAGATGGTGGTGGGAGGCCTGGGGGTCAAGCGTTCTCACCACTATACCACCCTTTCGCCCTAGAATCAGTAGGACTCAGTAACCTTTGCACCCCAATGGAGTACTTCTAAAACATTGTTTTGAATCGTTTGCGATAATGTTGCATTGGGCATTCCTAAACTTATTAGTTCATGATTAGGTTCTGCGTTATGTCCATTCCATTTTATTTAAAGATACAACATGGAGCAAGAGGAAAATCTGGCCTCAGAGACAACATGTCTTATGGAAGAGTACAAAGTAAGTACCATAAACCATTAGGTGATTTGTCCCTCTCAGTGATCTTAACCTGTGTTCAAGAGAGGATCAAATCTCCCATCAGCTTTCCTTCCCAAGTTAATCCCCCTCAAGTTGTTTCTAGCCGTGGTACCCAGTTCTTCCGCTGGCCAAGCGTGTTAGGTGGATATCGTTGTGAAAACATAACATATTAATACGTCATCACTCGACTGATGAACCACATGACTACAGACCAAGTATTTCTGTGTTTGCTGCTGTTTGCTGTTTTACACAAATCAACTACTTTGGAATAACCCTTTTTTTGGTTATTTGATTTACTGATTGGCTGAGAGCACGTCAATAGACCAGGGGCCCTGCTGTCGAAGGTCCCGCAAAGTTTTCGTACCCGAAAGGCCGTAGCAAAATCTCAAACCTTTTGACTACAGAGCTGTTTTATTCATAAATTCTTAATACGAACAGAGGTTCTCTTCATACAAGAAGTTTCACGCGTATACGCCTCTCTGTCTTTAAATACCGATCAACTAAAAATGGCTTTTGGGATCCGAAAAGATTCCGGGACTTTCGAGAAACGGGCCCCAGTTGCGAGTTACCTTCAGAGTTACCCTGTGCCTCTTACAACTAGTTCTCGTGCAAAACTAGACTTGCCGCAAGTCGCCCTTTTCTTAATCCTTAACTTATTTATCTCCCTCGAGCGAATTCAAGCGACGAAGTTGCGAGGGCGAGCGCGAGCGACGTAAGTCGCGAAAGGTCGTCCTTTCCAGCGGCGAAACCAGCAGGCCAGGGAAGAACTATTGGAAATGACTTTTAGCCTTAACCTTTAGCCTTTAGACTTAACCTTTTGGCCTTAACCTTTCATATGAAAATGAGTTTGATTTGCGTGAAAATGAACCTGTAGGCGGAACACATTTTCATATGAATGGTTTCGCAGCATTAACAAAGAGGCACAAGGTCACTTGGAAATGGCCCAGTTAATCCAATCAGAACAGAAAGTTGAAGTTTTGTGCAAGAAAATTAAATCTAAGTGCAGAAAGTCGAAATTAAATTGTATTGAAAAATTTACTTGTGCTTTTTTATTCCAAATTGCGCTGGAAATCATTTGATTACTTTTACTTACATTTTGATGTCTTCTGTAAACACAGCGGGATGGCATTTTTGGTATTTTCGTGAACTTCCTTTTTGTTATTAGCTTCCAGATGGACAAGTGATAAAGCTGGGTTACGAGCGATTCAGAGCACCTGAAGTCCTGTTTCAGCCCGGCCTTATTGGCACTGACAAAGCTGGCGTGGCAGAGATTCTGTTCAACACGTTGCAGGCGATAGATATCGATAAAAGAGCAGATTATTACAAGCACATTGTTCTGTGTGGAGGCGGTACAATGTTTCCCGGGTTTTCAAGCAGAATGGAAAGGGAAATCAAGCAGCTTTATTGTGAAAGGGTTTTTAACGGCGATACCTCAAAGCTATCGGTGAGAGAGACTAGGCCCGGGGGGGACTCGCACATGGAGAAGTTGGGGATGCTCGTCGTCTCGCAGAGGGGTGTAAATCAAGACGAAATGCCACTATTTTTAGCCGTCAACGCAGGGCCGTAGCTAGTCACAGGCAAACCGAGGCACTTGCCTCAGTCATGTTTTTCGTTTTTGTTGTTTATAGTCATCAAAAACACCCTAAATTCCCAGGAAGAGAATTAAACCATGGACATTACGTCAGGCACAACTCATTTCTTGGACACTGCCTCAGTCATAATTTGTTTCTGACTACGGCCCTGAAACGTATCTTTTTGCTTGCACCCGAATTAATAATAAAAAAACGCTGTCATTTTCGTTTAAAATGGCATTTTTTAAGGGTCATATAAACCTCGAGCCACCCCCAAATTGGGCTCTATTGGGGGGGGGGGGGGGGGGTGTTCAATTCCGATTTTCCAACCTTTTCTTATGGGAGTCCCCCCGGAGAGACTAGGGAGGTTAACTTGGCGAGAAGACTTGGATTTGTGTCAAATGCGAGTTTAAACTCTATACAAATATGCATGAATGCTTTAAAAATCGTAAGTTAAAGATCTGGTAGGCATTTAAATGACTGTAACCATGGTAACAGTCTCAGTCTGTTGGAAGAAATCTTTGTAACTGTTTATATGATACCTACCTATGACATGATTGAAGGTTGATTTTCACTAGCGCAGGAGCAGCATATGGAGAACAGAGTAAGGGGCGCTATAAAGGACGGTGTCATACATTGGAAAATGTTTCTGCGTAATTTGGATGAGTCGCGATTTCGACAAAAGTTGAAGAAACATTTTCAACGTCTACTACGTCTGAAGAGAGTTGCTTATGCTTCAAACGCTAATGAAAACCACCCTTGAAAATAGACCAGTTTCAATATATTAAAATTCAGCCTAAAACAATAGACCTCAGCACAAGGCTCCGGGGAATAACTGCAGAGTTTGTGGGGTTTATTCCCCGGAGCGTCGTGCTGAGGTCTATTGTTGTACGCTGAATTTTAATATATCGAAATTCGTCTTTTATTGTCAATATTTCTCCTTAGAATGTTGGAATTCGAATTGTAGAGCACGAACAACCACAACATGCAGTTTTTGTTGGTGGTGCTCTGCAGGCGGGAATTATGAAAGATAAGGAAGGCTTTTGGATGACGAGACAGGAATATGAAGAGAAAGGAATTTATGTTTTAGAGAAGTTAGGAGTCAGAGTGAGAGGAAAGGTAAGAGAAAAATATCCTTTATGGACTAAGTGTTGATTAAAAAATTCATAAACCGTCCACCGCCCCATAAATGGGGTTTCTGCAAAACGAGGCTCGGATAACTGCTGATGGGGAAGGAAAACACATCTGGAGGGTACTCCCATATGAAAAGCTCGAGGACGCTCAAGCGGCCAGCTTGACCCCACGCTTGGTCACTAACCCATATTTAATCTAGCGCGAGGGCCGAGGTCTTACCTAAAAGTACCAAGAGCAGCGAGGTCCGTCTAAAAAGAAGACCAAGAGTCGATAAAAAACGACAAGACAACTACAAGAAAGAAAAAAGAACTTTTGTACGAGTGAGGTAGTCCTGTATATGGCATCCTCGTCTCGGAGAGGCGATGGTCAGCGCATCACTGTCGACATGCTCTTAAGTGACTCAAAAGCCCGATTCTTGAGTGGCAGTCTTTGTTGCAGCTGGTACAGATGTAGTTGGTGGCCTCACGAACTGATACTTGTCGTTCCTTTCTCGCCGCCCGCTTGATTGTCGCCTCGGCCCTGGCCTTCGTCTCAGCCCTGAGTGCCCCCTCCTTCACACCGTGACGCCAGGCGGCGCGGTCTTGCGCGAGGACCTCCCAGATATTGGGATTGAATTCAGCGAGTTGCAGGGCACGCTTGCAAACATCCTTAAAGCGAAGGAGAGGTCGGCCCACGCGTCGGGCGCCCTCCCTCAGTTCCCCGTAGAGGACTTGCCTTGGCAAGCGATCGGGTTCCAAACGGTGAACATGACCGAGCCACCGTAGGCGTCTTTGGATGAGTAGTGTAGGGGTGCTCGGCATGTCGGCTCGTTGAAGAACATTGGTGTTGGAGACTCTGTCCTGCCATTTGATCTGAAGGAGACGCCGAAGGCAGCGGAGGTGGAACCCGTTGAGCCGCTTCTCTTGTCTGGCGTATGTGGGCCACGACTCGCTTCAGTAAAGGAGAGTAGAAAGGACACAAGATCGGTAGACTTGCAGCTTGGTCCTCTCGCTCAACAGATCGTTAATCCACACTCTCTTGTTGAGTTTGGCCATAACGCCGGCTGCCTTGGCGATCCTTGAACTGATCTCGACATCTAGCGACGCCTTGCTTGACACTGTTGACCCTAGGTAAGTGAAAGAGTCCACGACCTCCAGTTCAGTGTTGTTGATGGTAATGACGGGAGGTGTCTCTGCATCTTGGGCTAGGATGTTTGTCTTCTTTAGACTGATGGTAAGGCCGAACTCCTTGCAGGCGTGAGACAGTTTATCAGCCAAGCGTTGAAGGCCTGCCTCGCTGTGGGATGCCAGGGTAGCATCATCCGCGAACAACAGCTCGCGTATGAGCACTTTAAGGGTCTTGGTTTGTAAGCCACAAAAATAACCAGAAATCATCAATAGTTTGGCGAGGGAAAGGACCAGTCCAATACTTAGAAATATTGGATCGGCAATAATAATAATAATAATAATAATAATAATAATTATAATAGTAACAACAACAACAACAACAATGGCCATGGAGAAGTCTGATTGGTGGATTTTAGTTAATAATAATAATAATAATAATAATAATGTAATAAGAAGTACTCTTTGCTGTTTGTAGAAAGAGTACTTTGACCGAACAGATGGTGGTTATCGTGATTGTATGGATGGAAAGCCACCCAAAAATGAAAAGGTGAGATCATAAAAGGTAGTTATGAGAATTATCAATAGAAGTTACAAGCTTCTTGCTTCTTCTTTGCTCCAAACCAGAAATTCTAGCTGTGCGAATCTTTAATAATAATAATAATAATAATAATAATTATAATAATAATAATAATAATAATAATAATAATAGTAACAACAACAACAACAACAATGGCCATGGAGAAGTCTGATTAGTGGATTTTAGTTAATAATAATAATAATAATAATAATAATGTAATAAGAAGTACTCTTTGCTGTTTGTAGAAAGAGTACTTTGACCGAACAGATGGTGGTTATCGTGATTATATGGATGGAGAGCCACCCAAAAATGAAAAGGTGAGATCATAAAAGGTAGCTATGAGAATTATCAATAGAAGTTACAAGCTTCTTGCTTCTTCTTTGCTCCAAACCAAAAATTCTCGACCTGATAATGCAGATTTCGTTAAGATTTGATGTGGGGAGCGGGGATGGCGCAGTGCTGAGAGCGTTCGCCTCCCACCAATGTGGCCTGGGTTCGATTTCGTCCCAGTGACATATGGATTGAGTTTTTTGTTGGTTCTTGCTTTGTTCCAAGGGTTTTTCTCGGGTTCTCCGGTTTTCCTCCCTCCACAAAAACCAGCATCTCCAAACATCAATTCGAACAGGATAGAGGACCCGTATAAAAACCAAAAAGTTCTTTCTAATCTTTAATGAGTGACCTCACCCAACAGGCCTCGTTGAATCTGCATTTGGCTACCAATTATATCGGCTGCTTTCTCATTTCCCAGCTGTCGTACGCTTTAATAATCTCGTTCCCAGATCTCTCTCTTTCTTGGCCCACGAGAGATCTGAAAACGAAATAAGCGTCTTACTTGATTCTTCGGAAAGCACTGCATGTAAAATCTCCTCGTGTAAACTCTCTTTCCCAAGAGAGACACTGAACTATACATATTTTAAACTTTCAAACTTTCAGGACTTCTGTGTGGATGAATGTGATTATAGCACTTCAGGTAAACAGCTTTTCAACGCTTTGAGAAAACTGATTCCTGTGGTAGATGGCGCCGTCACAGATGATTTTGACGATTCCATTCCATGGTCATGAGCTAAGTGTCAGGTAATGCTCCAATTTTGCAGAGAATGGCTTTGACCATATGGCAGACTGAATTCCTGCCAGGAATTTTGTACTTCACCCCCATCACTTTCCCTTCCGGTCTCGTGTCCGCATCTCGTCTGTATTCTTTGGTCATTCATCTCCGTCTTTCAACCGCACGTGTTTCTACACGGTATCAACTCAAGGCAATACCCCGTTTTTAATATCAGTAACTGAACCCACAATAGCCGGCTCCGTAAAGGGCGAAAGAAAACATGTAATCAGTGAAAAGAAAACAGCAAACTGACTCGCATGGAAAGAAGAATAGATTGACACCGGAATTGAACTAAAAAAACAAATAATTGAATATATTTGCCCGATTTTTCGGTTTGTTAACAAACCTTGGGGATGGTATTCGCCTTTCCTTTTTAGCTCGCGTCAGGAGCCATAATCGGGGACGGAGACCGTAAGTCTTGGGATCCGCGCGCACCTATGATATGGGACAATTTTTCTATTTTAAGAACAAATTGCGCGGTCCTGACGTCATATATGCGCGCGGATCCACGCACATGTCGGGGGCTTTCGCGTGGATGTTGTCACTTTGCGTGATCAAATGGTGAGAGTTGCGAGATTCTCTTTCAGATTTTTCACAGCGATGGCAGGGAATAAGGCAGGGAATAAGAAGCAGGCTCTTATACGTAGGTTTATGCTGTGAGCCACTGGAAAAGGTGAGTTTTTCAGGGTCGAAAACACGACTTCAATTTCGCGCTGTGAATGAATAATATCTGCTCTCGCTAGTTGTACGCGTAAGCTTTTGCGTTTGTTCTGTAAAGAAAAGTTACGTAAAACCACTCTTTACTCTGATATCGAGTTAATTTGTGAGTTTCCCAAACAATGCTTAATCATAACCAAACCCTGTTTTTGATAGCTTCTTATTGTTTCTGTTTGTTTGGCGAGTTTACAAGAGTTTTTGAAAGGAAAGTCTGACACATACATTAGCTCATTTGCATAGTGCAGCGCTTGAACTTTCAAATCCGAGTCGGTGTTGTCAATTGTCAACAAATCTTGACAAAGATTTCTTTCGTTGTCTTTTGTGCTGAGATGCTGCAACAATTTTCACCAACGCCAAAAGGCTACTAACATCATGTGTGTTTCTTTAACATAGTGAAATTTTACAGTGCAAAAATATAATAGACAAGGAGTTTTGATAACTCAGCCAGCAAAATCGAAATCGTTATTCGAGTTGATTAAAGAAAGCGTCATCGTAATTTTGCTGATTATTTCTGCTGTATTCGCATATTTTCAGCTAAGCTTTTAAGGTGGCTTACTACAGTTTTGATAGATTATAACAGCGCAACTTCAATTCAACTTCAACTCTTTTCAAAAATGATCCAAGATGTTTTTCCTTTCTCTATTTACTGTTTACTTAAGTCTTTTACCATTCTATGTGAAACTTGAATAATTAAACGTCAACAAATGGAAAAAATGGACGACCGAGTGCCTAGGGAGAGACTGGGATCTATCAGGTTAAATCACGTTTTGCTCAAAATCTACCCCTATGACCCCACCCCAAAATTTCAGGAATTAGCAATTGGCTCTGGTTTGGCATTCATGCAAAGTAAAATAGAAATCTGTAAAACAGATTTTTCGCAGACTAAGAAAATATAAAATCAAAAATAGCTCAAAATCGGTCCTACAGATTTTTTTAAAATTTTGGCTCTAAACGTAATTCACCCCTACAAATCAACTGTGAAAATTTTATTTTGAATTGTGCGGTAGGTTTTGGAGCAATTCTCGATCAAAGACTGCGTTTTACAACCTTGGACGAGAATTGAATTGCGCATGCCCTTTATTTAAGCGCGCGCTCATGTGACGCCATGTATCGCTTGCGAGAAAGCAAGAGTAAATCAGAGCTCTTTTACCGGTTGTTTATCGAGCTTTCTTGTAATATTTTTTTGGCCCTAGGCTTAACATGTTTGAGCGGAGTTTAAAACTATTGCTACGTATACCGAAGTGATTTAACGCCTTTCAAGTGCTCAGGTGGTTTTCGTTTCTTCTTAGGGATGCTTGCGCCATTTTTGCACGCGCGATTAATACTGACGTCTGGCAGGCAATCATAGCGCGCGCTACTGAGTCTCCGAAAAACTGTAGTAAGCCACCTTAATATGTTCTCAAACATTTCCCAACCTTAAACATATTTAAAAACTAGAGATATTATATGAGTTCGATGTACGTTTTCACATGAAAAAGGGGAAGTCCAATTTGTCATGTTTTACTAACTGTACAAAACACGCATCGGCAGGCGCTCTTATTCATGGACAACAGACAATTTATTGGATTTTTACACAGACAAAACTGAGCAGCACCTACAGACATAAACTTTATTGTCACTTATTGGGCCTTGAGTTGATAAAACATCAAGCGTTGCTCACAACTCAGGCGAAACTCAAACTTGCAATTTAACAAATTGACATCAGTTTTTTAGCGTCTGTCCTCTTATTGATGATAAATTGCGTCATAACATTGTCAAAGTGGCTGTGGAACCACGAGCCGCAGGCGAGTGGTTCCGCAGTAAACTTTGACGACGTTATGACGAAATTTGTCATCAATAAGAGGACAGACGCACAGAAAACTGACGTCAATTTGTTTTTTACAATAATTAGATCCCAAAATGGTCAAATGCCGGGAATAAATGAGGGGAAAAAACGCCGTAAACTTGGCGCAAACAAAGCTAAGTGAATTTTATTCAAAATGACACGAACATTGTCAATAGCTTTTCTCGCTTTTTGATTGGCTACTTAAAAAACTCCATAAACTCTCATTGGTTAAAAAGTTGACACTTTGACAGCTGAAAGTTTAACTTGAAAGCCTGCATAAATCAAAATTTATCCGTCTGTACTCTTACTGATGATAAAATGAGCCAATCAGGGCGCGAGAAATTAGACAGTTATTGTAAATTTTTTTTCAGTACTTTTCAGTCGAGATAGACTCTCGCGAAATCCTCGCAAGCGAGTGGCAACAGGAGGGAAACTTTGAAGTCCTGAAACGCTGCTATATCCAAATATATCCAACTAGTTTTTTTGCTGTGTTTTGGAAAAGCTGTTAATCGTCAACATATGTGAAACTTATAGTGGAGTAAAAGAAGGAGCGGAACACAACTTCGTCAGTCATATAAAGCGGGACATAACTAAATTCGACACTGTCTTACTTCACTCAAACTGGAGCAGCTTACGAGGAAAATACTCTAGTAAAATTCCAATAGACATGAACGTATTGAGGTGTGGGCCAAAAGCATCAAGCATTTCGGGAATTTCGGAAGCCATTTCCCCGCGCTACATCCGCAAATGATGTGCGTGTGCCGCACATGATGGCGCAATTTGTTCTAAAAATAGGAGAATTGTCCCATATCATAGGGACAGCCCCAATGGCGCGCGCTAATGGTCTCCCCGATTATGGCTCCTGTTCGCGTAAAAGGTTTGCATCGGGAAAATATATTCAAGTATTTGGTTTTTAGTTCATATCTGTCTCAATCTCTTCCCCCTATCGTGAGGATCAGTTTGTAGTTTTTTCCTTATTTTATCTCTAAAAAAGATCCGACACTCTTAATTAGAAGATCTGTGAAAAAAATAGCAACTTACCTATGGCACTTTTTACCCTATCTGCCAGCTGGTGAAAATCGTAACTTGTTCTGGGCTCAAGCATCTTCAAAATGTCCTGTTTATTTCCTTACTGTATCAGGGCTTATGTTTGTAGAAAAACAGTCGAACCTCTTCATAACGGCCTCCTTGGGGACAGGAAAGTAGCCGTTGTAGAGAAGTGGCTGTAACGGGCAGGAAGGGGTGTAATGTGACACCTTTTTTTTTCGGGGGTGCAACATTTAAAAGAAAAATGCTTATTTTAGCCTATGTAAATAAAATGTATCAATAAAACAGAAACTTAACAGACTTAACAGTTGTCATATTACACCCCTTCCTCCCCGTTACAGCCACCTCTCTACAACGGCTACTTTCCTGTCCCCAAGGAGGCCCTTATGAAGAGGTTCGACATTATTTCTACAAACATAAGCCCTGATAAACTTAAACTTAAACAGAGACCAAAGACCCGCCCTACGGATCAAATGTGACCTTTTACAATAAAAAAATATGAGTTTTGTATACACTTTCAGTCGTTGATGAACTAGTCGCTGTCGAGAACTTGTTTTGGCAGCTGGGACGAGTTTTAGCGGCCGTTGCCGTTGCCGTTGCCGTTGCCGTTGCCGTTGTGGAGAGATGCCCGTTGTAGAGACGTTAAAATAAGAGGGAATCAAAAAATGGTCATTGTAGATAAGTGGCCGTCGTATGGAGGTGGCTGTTAGAGTACGTTCGACTGTACTACCCGGGTGTACCAGCCTGTTGAAGTTTCTCATGCTGTATTCCCCGTAAAAACCATTGTTTTTTCTTTCGCTGATGATTTATTCATCGCTATGGTAATTTACGTTATGGTATTATGATGAAAACAAATAACATTCAAATACCGTTTTCTTTTCGTTTATACAGGTGCAACGAACACAGAAAAACAACCAACTTGAAACTATCAGGGAGCATGTTGCAGCTATCCTTAATAACTAAGTCGTAATCAATAAGCGTTAGTGTAGCAGCTCTCATAACCTGCTTTTGTTTGGCATGATAAGCAGCTTCTATTGTTTTTCAGTCTAAGTCATTGTTTCAATTGTTTGTCTTTTGTTTTTGGCTACGGTAGCAAGCCAATCATATTATACGTTCCGAGAGCTACTACATCCCCCTCAATAAGTCCGGAAAGCCCGGGGGGACTCCCATTGAAAAACGACGGGGGTTCTCGTCGGAAATTTTGAAAGAGCCCCTAAGACGTACCAAGATCCTATTTTGTGGGCGTAGCTTGAAATTTTTTTCACCCCTAAGAGGTGGCAATTCTAGAACAACACATTCACTGACGCTTTCATCATTTTTAATTACCTTTATTATCAAATATCTCCTCTCATATTTGTTTTCGGCTCAATACCCTGAAAGTTACCGCAAAAGCTCCCACTGTGGACGTTATGAGGCTGAACACCACAACAGGTACCAAAAACCGCATTCTTAACCCTTAAAAGATACGACGAACCCCCCCCCCCCCCCCCTTCCTTTTTATATGGGAGTTGCCCTCCACGGAGAAAGATTTGATGTGGAAAGAATCGCATCGTCCGGAATTCTAAATCCTTGAATTTGTTTGGCTAAACGCGAGTTCTTTGTCGTTGCAGCTTCTTTTTTTCACGGATTTTGCCAAACCGGAATCCGTGCCAGACCATTTTGCAGCTAAAGGAAAAACTTTGGTTTCGACGTTTTGCATTTAGAAATGGGAATTGTTACTGTGGGCTTAAAAGGATAAATTGAAATTCTCGAAAAAGAGAGTATTCATTCCTTCCACTCGATGAAATCAAGCTCAGAACATTTTGTCTAACATCTCTTTACTTGAGTAAGCTACGGTCATTTGAGATTAAACTTTACCTAGAACAGTGAACATTTTGTAACTTTATTACCATCAACTTTGAAATGAAACATGATTACCACTTTAATCTCCCTTTTGAGCTTTTTTAAACCCCGTTTACAATATGTTAGAAACCTCCCATACAATGGAGACAGACTTACCATAAAATAAAACTTAAACCTACGTTTAAAACTATCATATTTGCCCAGCCATACACCTTTTGCAGGGAGGTATGATCAGGAATAGTTTTTTATTATTGCACACATTACTTAGCCTGTTCCGGGCTATCGGTCAGTGGGGGAGATTGATAAAGCGGGCGAGCAAGAATAAACGAAGGAGGCAACATGCGGAAAACCCATCCATATCCATAAAACGCTGAGGTTGATGTTTCTCTGGAATTCCGAATTGAGTTTCAGTGGGCTTCAATCTTCTCGTTGCAAAAATGAATTTTAACAACTGCCCTTTATTCCCGTTGTGAAATTTTTCATCGGGTTAACAGTGCGAAGAGGCACAAATTGAGGCAAATACTCTCCTCCGCCCCCCTTCGCACGTCCCCCGCCCCAACAGTGTGCTAAGGGCCGTTAAAAAGCACGGATTTGAGGAAAAGAAATCCTCATATTAGAGAAAAATTTATTAAGGGAAAGACGTTTAGGCATTTTGAATCGTGCGCCAAGGAACGTTAAGCCATTATTTTATATGGATCATGGCGAAGAATTTGTTTTTTCCTGTTGTAGTTATCATCAGCCTGACTGGGAATCGAGTTGCAGAAAGAGGAGAGAAGGGCGAGGAAACGAGTTCGAAACGTGAAAAGAGAGTTAATTAGTTGTTTGTTACTTGATCCCTGCCTAGATCGTGTCCTGAGGTAGCTGAGATATAGCAACCGCACAACTACCGGAAAGGTTTGTTTTACAATGATTAGCTAATGATGGACAGTGATAATGGTACTGACGTAAATTTTGTAACCAAAGTTTGGTTACAAAATTTACATCAGTACTTGTGTCACTCTCAATCATTGTAAAACAAAACTTTCCGGTAGTTGTGCCAAACGTAAAGTAATTTAAGTTTGATTTACGGAAATTTTCTCTTTTTGACGTTTGCGGAAAATTTCTAACCAGGAATTTCTTTCCTATAAGCAACGGATAACAATGTTTCTCTCTACCATGCGTGCTTGATTACTTACCGAACGCCCTTCTTATTCTTATTTGAAATACTCTGTTTAGCTTTGTTTAGAAGTTCAGCCAGTCATAACACGAGTCACCGGGCTCGATCTTAATGATCTTACGGATTCACTACGTTTAGGAGTAACGAAAGAACGACAGCGAGTTAACGCTGCGATTACCAAGAGAAAATTTTAAAAGCGAAATCATGTCTGGCTAGGATGGCGTCAAACCACAGCTCTAATATCTGCCACTGAATTACACTCGGCTTTTAACGGTTTGATATCACATAACGTTGTGTTGCGTTATGTTCTCAACCCGACCATTCAACTCACAATGAACCATGGCGGAGCCAAAAGCCAATGATCAGATGAGAATTTTGACAGTTGCTGTAAAGGCTGCCCACACTAGCCGATATTTTGTCGTAGAACTGCAGGTTTTTTGCCGGGGTCAAATCGGGTTAAAATTTGTCGGGCCATCAGCTTGCCGCGACTAACCGCGTTGAGGCTTGGGGACAAGTCATCCAAAATCAAGATGGTGTAACTCCCATGACATTTCCTAATTGGTTGAGGGGCGCGCAAGCCCCGACAAATTGTCTTGGTCCACCGCACACTAGCCGACAAGGCCCGTTAATACATTCTGAGATCTAGCACTGTCAGATATCGCCCGATAAGCCCCGATCTTGTCGCAGACTTGTCTGAATTCATGGCACACAAGCCGACAAGTGAAGATTTTTTGTCGTGCGACTTCTGTTTCCCACGAGACTTAGTGAATTTTGTTTCCCCATTGGAGAAACCATCAAAACTCACTGTTTTCCTTGGGGCCAGTAGTTAAGCGCTTATTGCTCCTTGCTCTCTTCAACTGGAGGTTCAGTATCCAGATGTGTTCAATGTATCATACCAGAATCAGCTTCGCCTGGATATTTAAAGACAGCGTTTGACTCCAGACTAAAATGCGAAACCTGTGGGCGGATGCTAGGCTCGCTGTACGTATATATATTGGGCAGCTAATAGGAAACTTCGCAAAATAGGACACATTGTGAATGATACAGACCCTTTTCTCGTCGCATTGCAAAGATCACTTATATTATTCCAAAATAATAATAATAATAATAATAATAATAATAATAATAATAATAATAACACTACTACTACTACGACGACGACGACGACGACGACGACGACGACTACTACTAAATAGTCCTGCTGCTAAGAGCCAAAAATAACCAGAATTGTTCATTTTGTGAGAAAAGCGTGAAACTTCCCAGGATTATTAACCTCTATAAGGTTAACATTTTCCGATATAGAGCCATCCCAAATTTACACCCACAAACATGCTACGCTCATGTCAAAAAATGACATCTTAGGCCTTTACATGGGAACGAGGCTGAGTTAAAATGCTTATGTCTAAGCCTTCTCCGGAGGTCTTTGACTAGATTTCTTGCTTTTTCATATAAAAGCAACTTATAAAGTATTTTGGAGTCTAAAAATTTGTCACGTGATTAGTCACGTGACCGTCATTTCAATAAACAATAAAATAATACCGAATATTGCATTAATATGATTAATAATTTTTAATTCTCTTCTTCTTTCTCGTTTTTCCCCGCAAATAAAATGAAGTAATCATTTTAAACATTACATATACAGTCATCAGAGATTCAAACTCTGAAACTTGTGTTTCGGCATGCACAGTGTCATATTGGGGCTCTGCATCAAATCGAGGCTTGGACAAAGCATGGATCTATGTTGGCTATTGAGGTGATTTGCTTATGGTGGCTCCCTATAGTTTTACGATTGCACCCGTGCATAGGACGAAAGCTCAAGTAATCTGCGCACACTCTAAGGAAAACGTCAGTGTTTTTCGATTTTTATGACGTCAACAAGAGCACAAAAAGCAAAACTGAGAGTGAATTTTCTCGCGTTTCCTTCGGAGAGTTTTTTTTTAAATTTGGCTCAGTTGTTACCACATACAATTCCTATAAAATACCCTATTTCCGTTAAAATCTGTAAGAGCTAACTTGATATATTTAGAAGAATGAAAAAATACAGAATATTGGAAAAACCGTCTGAACAACCTTGACGTTTTATCAATTCAAAATGTTACGCAATATCATTTCCATGATGTGGCAAAGTATGAAAACATTTCACCGAAGGAGAGTATAAATATTAAGGAGTTTAGGCCAAAATAAGGAATATATCTGCCTATCATTAGATGAGATGTTGCCATGGTGACGGCCTTAATCCAAAAATTGACATTCAAAAAATAAGCCTTATTTTAACAGCACCCATACTGGTAAATCTCTACAGGGAAAACTTAAAGAGAAATCAACTAGCAAGTTTTCTTTTCTACCTCGCGCTCCATAGGAAGGGAGTTCGTAAATACTCTAGGGAGCCACCTTAAGGACGTTCACAATAATTGTTTCTGCGCATCCTTAGTGTGCACGCAAATTCACGAGCCACGTCATGCATGAGAGTGCGCGCTAAGTAATAAAATAAGCAATGATTGTACAGATGGCCTATAGCTTTGCCTGGATTTAACGATCTTAGACGTTCGGTGACCCCTACTTTTCTTTCCAGAAACAGATTTTATTTCCCATTATCTCCACATCGTCCAAAGATGAACAAAAAAATCAATGTGGGAAGTTAAAAAAAATTCAAGATTTCTGTCCATGGGACATTGGATCCTATCATCTTGCGGCTGCAAGGCGCGTGAAACTATGGTGGCAAAATGCGAACTTGTTCTTTGAGGAACCTCACCAGTTAACTAAATTCACTTAAAAGGTCCACTTAAACAATATTTGGCAGAGAACATTTTCTTTCAAAGATCTACTTGCAATATTTTTGGGCTTACAGACACTGTGGCCTTATTCGCTAACGAAGCCCGATTTTTTCAGGTTTAGGGTGTTCTTTCGGGCATGTTCTCTCCAAAATGAATTTTCGCACGAACGTCCTTAAGTCTGGCTTAATGGGATATAACTAATGTCGGTGCAGATCTCATGGGAAAACTCTTGATTGGTTTAAATCGTATTTGATTAATCGCACATAACGGTGCTCCGTTAATGGCCGTCTCTCTGACTTCACCGCTCTTAAATGTGGTGTGCCACAAGGAACCATCCTTGGTCCTCTTATAATTCCAATTTACATTAACGATTTGCCTAACTGTTTATCGTTCAGCGTACCTAGAATGTATGCTGATGACACCCACATTACTTACGCTGGTTCTGATTTGCATCTGATTCAGTCTAGTCTATCTCACAACCTTGAAAAACTAAGCAAATGGCTTGTGTCTAACAGACTTACCTTGAACGCTACAAAAACGGAATTTATGTTGATCGACCGCCAGGCAAAGATTAAGTAATCTATCTGATACACTCAAGCTCTCCATTGATAATGTTCTGATTGAACAAGTTTCCTCTGTGAAATCACTTGGAGTATATATCAATGAAAATCTAACGTGACATTCCCACATTGATAAACCGTGTAAAAAGATCGCTTAGAACTGCAACTGGAGCCATAAAGCGAGTTAAGCCATTTGTGCCTCAATCTACCCTACTCTGCACATACAACTCGCTAGTTCAACCCCACTTTGATTACCGCAGCCTAGTCTGGGGTGATTGAGGCAAAATATTATCTAATAAGGTACAAAAACTACAAAACTGTGCTGGACGAGTAATAACTTCATCGGGCTATGACGCTGATGTCGATTCCTTGTTTCACAAACTCAGCTGGAAAGACTTGCAATTTCAACACCAAATTCGGAAAGCTCTAATTAATGGTTTTCAAGTCTTTAAACGGTCTGGTTCCCGAATATCTCACTTCTAAATTTGTAACGCGAAATGAATCAAATTATGCTCTGAGGGACTCGGTTAACAAACTTGTTGTTCCCTTTCTGAGAACTAACTACATGAAAAATAGTTTTAGTTACAGCAGCGCAACCCTTTAACATTAGGAAGTTTGGTTCATTAAATCAATTTAAACGCTTTCTCTATTGTAATTTTTAAACACACGGCATTAACGGAAATCAGGTTTATAAGTAGAATATTGCTGTAAGTTATTACAAAATTAACATATGCTTGAAGACTTATCTCGACTGTACCGGTTTGTGCAATTGTGGTGGAAATTGCAACTAAAAGAACCTTTATTCAGCTAGTGCTTTTAAAAGCAGGCATACGAACGTTACAGCCAATGACAGCTGTTTTTCAAAAGGTTTCCCTGAGACCAAAAAGTTCAGCAAGTGTTTATTGTAACATACCTGATCTATTCCAGCATATTTGAAAGTCTCAAATGGGAAATAGAAGGTGTCTCAATAACAGTAAGCAAGTAACTCAAGGAAATCATGTTAATGAAACCTATATAAATTGACTATTGCCTATTGCCTATTGCAGTGCCCATTGCCTTGCTGGTAATTGAAAACAATGGTCACGTGACTATCACGTGACATAATTTAAGACTTAAAGGCACTGGTTAATTTGTTATTGTATTAAAAAAAGCAAGACACTAGGCATAGTAATCCCACAAGGCCAAAATAATCGGTACTTTGCATCAGCCTCGTTTCCATGTAAGGGCCTTGTATGCCATATTTTTGACATGCGCATTCCATGGTTCTGGAAGCAAATTTGGCATGGCTCCATATCAGGAAATATTTGTCTTATAGAGGTTAGTAACCCTGCCAAGTTTGATGCTTTTATCAAGAAAGGAACAATTTTGACCCTTAACAGCTGGACTAAAAGTGGTTAAGTCTATTAATCCCAACTGGCTCATAGCTCTCTGCGTGTCACTGCGATTTCTATAGCATAAAGTGAGTAGGAGTGTTGGTATTCCCCTTAGCTTGGACGGGGTGCCCGTCCATCGCAGGGCTACCCCCAACATTCCGTAACCCTGCGTGGGACTAACACCCCATCCACGGGTGAGTAGAAATACTCCTAGTCGCTTCATACATACATACCTACCTACATACATATACTTTATTTACTGTCGAATTGTAGGTAGCTAAAATTAGCTAATATCTTCGAGAACATAGATATAACAAAATACAATACTTATACAATAAATATGCTAAAAATAATGAAAGAGCTAAACCACGTACATAATAAAACTAGAAACAAGTTGCAATGCTACGGAAAAGAGTCATATTGTTGTATCTTTCGCTTAAGGTCCGCAAAAGTAGAGGTTCTAAGTAAGTCCGGAAGAGAGTTTCATAATTTAGCAGCTAAATATGAAAAGGAATGCAGGCCGTAAGCTTGTTGTTTTTGGATCAGGAAGAGACAATATAATTACCGCGTATACTATAGGTTGTAGAGCGCAGGGTAAACATAGTACGTAAATATCTTGGATAGTTATTACAAAAGAAATTCGTATATAGTATAAACTAGTAGTAATCAGAGATTATGAGAGTGCGTTCGACGCTCTCACTTTAATATATAATTATATATCGTAAATAAATGATTTCACTAGCTGACTTTCGACCTTTGTCTACTGCTAAAATCAACATTTTTCAGCAGCAACCGAGGTTTTACACTCAGATATGCATAGTGTCAAAGTCCATGCTAGTGAAGAGGTCACGATTTGTTGATACGTTGCGTGACGCAGTCAGTTTCTGTAGTCTCTCAAGTTTCATAGAATATTTAAATCATGTACATTATTCTAAGCTAGCATTTGCAGTCGCGTGCTCGTTTCGCGACTAATTCGAGTATTTCCCCTGATGAATAAAGTAGTCTTCTGGATCTTGCCTTCAGAGTACTTTTCCACCGATTCCAAACAATAAAATTTCGACCGGATAAAGACTGAGCTATCTGTCGCGACTGGAACTAATCAACAAATGCAATCAAATTGTAGCTGTTCCCACGGTTATCATCCCAAAGCCAAGTTGTGTAATTAACAAGGACAATTCCCTCAGATTGCGATAAATGCTGCCGTCGAAGTGTTTAAATTCGCCAAAATCTAACGCTGAGAGTACATAATAGCGAGGCGTACGGCGACTGAACAGAAAGAAGCCAAAAAAGGATCCATCGGAAAGAAGAGCTCAGATGGCCTGCTCACATACTCACATGTTTGCCACATGTCTTATCACATGTCTTAGCATTAAACGGTACCAGTTTACTGACCGTGACATGCCCCTGCTAAAATCAAGCGGGGTGGCCATTTTGGTGTCCTTACAGGAATGAGGTTTTTTTCAGCCTAGAACCGTGCACAGGGAGACCAACTCTAAAAAGTCACAGGTCAAAATTAGGTTTGCGTTCCACTTCGTCGAACGCAATAAAAATTTTGAGGGCGTCTAATAAATGCAGAGGTTTTAAATTAATTTTATCCAGTAAATTACTATAGGGCGAGTTACCACAAAAATGCCATACGGACGAACAGTAAAAAGCTCCGGATAAACTCCGGCCTGATGAGCCACTTGGTTCGTATGCGGACAAACGAAACTGTTGCGTGGCGTCTGCGGTGAACAAGTGAAACTCCCATTTATCGACCTAACCCATAGACTCCTGTGCCGGCCGTAACCGGCCGTGACGAGCCTTGGCCTTTGTTCCACTTCTGACGTCATCACCTTTGACCAAAATTGGCATCATCTATGCTCAACTTCTGCAAGGGGAAAAGATCTTTCCAATGATACCCAGATCAGAGTGATCGGCTCAATGGAGCTTGAGATATGCACAAAAATGCTCAAAAAGTTGAGTGAAAAACTCAGAGCAAAATTTCCTGCCGCTACACGTGGCTACTCCATGGTAAAAACTGCCTGTCTCGATGATGCTTTCTCAGAATTTTTTTAAACTGGAAGCAAGCCCAGTAGAAGGTCAATCACTACAGCAAAAAGAAAAGGAAAGGAGAAAAAGGAAAGGCGAAAAAAAAATTTAAAAAATCGAAAAGCCTAAAGACGTAGGTCACTTTCTCAAAATTTTGATTTCTGCGCATGCCCGAGCAAAAATGTCGTAAAATGCGATGCCAGTGGAAAGAAAGGCATGCTGTCATATTGCAAATGCCCTTTTGAGCAGATTGGAGCTAATTTGGCCCATATCCAGCCTGAAAATCACCAAAATGTCCAAAAACTGCGTTTTTGGCTAAAAGCTCCAGGAGTCAATGGGTTAAAGTTGATAACATTATAAAAGGTAAATTAATCGCCGTAGCAAGTTTGTGAAGCTGATGTTTTGAGCGTCAGCCCCTCGTCAGAGCAGGATGCTAACGAAGGGTGACGTTGGGTTAAACTCGTTATTCAGAATACTTCGTCTTCCATAAATAAAAAACCCGACGCATAAAAAATTTTAATCATTCTTATTGGCGGGATACTGCTTCCCGTCAGAAACTACCGGAAGGCAACATAGCGTACAGTTGGCGTAAAATTAACCCCGGAGGTGTGGAGTAAGGAAACATTGACGTGTATCAAAAATTTTCTTATTTAAGAACGCTTGCAGGTTTGGCCTGGAATCTAAGGCGCCTCTAACCAAAGCCCTGGCCAAACAAACGCGCAAGTAAACGCAAGTTGAAAACTTGGGTCTACTTGCGACTCCGTTTGCCCAAGGCCTTGCGTGCACTTGCGTTGACTTTCGATGAATTGCGCTCACTTTGGTCGAGATCAAATTTGCACCCTAGTCGACGCAAATTTTTCGCCGTTTGGTTACCCAACCCAAGTCAATGCAAGTTGAGTGACGTCCATTCGTTTTTGTAGCAGCCTATTACCCAATGAGATACAGGATTTCTCTACCTTAAAATGGGTTTTTGCGACTTGCATGAACTTCCCAGGAAAATTGCGAGTCCGTTTGGCCACCCAACGCAAGTCTCGCGACTTCCGGCTACTTGCAACTACTTGCGAGCCTGTTTGACTAGAGCTTTATGAAGCCAAGTCATTGATATTCATCGTCAATTCTAAATTTATTTCGAACTGGTTCCGCCAAGTCGTTTTGAATTTTTTTTGTTTCCCCTCGTATACAGTATAAATCGACAACACTGCAACTGACCTCAAGATAACCTCGCCGAATATGATACGGATCTGTCGCTGTTGATTTTTCAGTCGATTTCTTTTTGTTATTTCCTAGTCTGTCCACAGACGTCTTTTCATGCAAGCGCGCGTTCCGCGCGAGAACCGCGGGAATCTAACTTTGTTTTGTCTTCATCAGCCCCACCCCGTTGCGTTACGGCTCGTTCAAATCCCCCGCGGTTAGTGTTTTGCTTGCGATCTCGACGAATTCAAGGCAAAATGGAGGGTTTGTAGACAGACAAGTTATTCCCTTGAACGTTTCTTAAATAAGCATTTATCATTAGACGCGGGTCATATGATGTAGTTTCCGTCGACGTTGGAGAGTTGTGCGGCACAACTTCGCAGTTATGTCTGGAAAGAAGCTTGCCAAAGATACGCAAGCGGTAGTTAAGTCCGCAGAAGGTATGTCTTCTATTTAAAGTAGTGGTAACAGCTTCATTTAAACACGGTTAAAAACATCACTTTTTACAAATGATATAGACTGAATAAAATTGAAAATTAGACAAAATACACCAGACTGCTTGACCGTGTATATTACAGACTTAAAGAAACAGCTTCATGCACCAGATTTGAAGCAAGCGATAGTTTGAGTTTGCCTCAGCTTTAGTAACCCAAAGACCGTTCAAAAACCCTGACCATTAATAGATAAACCAGTTTTATAATAAGTTGGCCCGAGGAAATGGAACAGCTTGCCATCAGAGCTCCTGAATGAATAGCTTGAAGTCTCGCTGCGGTTAGTAAACATTGATTACTTACTAATACTTATGTGGAAGACCAATAACTGATTTTCTTACTTTAGTCTAGATACTTTGTTTTCAGATTATGAAATATATATTTCAATATTGATCCATACTCTGCCAAGATCGCATTTCAAAATCGTTTTTGGAAATGAGTCTTCGTAGCCCTATACTACTTGATTATGCATACAATTATTTTCATACCCTTCTTCACACATGAACGGCAGTCATAAATGGAATGAGACCCACAAACTCTTATGCATAATTAAGTGTGTATCCATCCATGTAACAGTAGATTATTGGTGTTATTTTATTTCTGATGTTTATAGGAAAAAACGTTTCTTTGAACAATGATCGTTTCCAAGGAGATGGCGTGAAGTTCAAGTGCAAGGTTGAAACCGACTTCCTGCTGCCTTAGCTTGTATTAAGTTTTAATTTCTTCTTTGTATCACAGAAAATATTATTGTAAGAATAAGAAACTGCGTTACGCAAATACGAAGAGCCTCTGACAATTTACCCTTACGATATGGCTAAAAAAAACATACTCCGAGGAAGAGGTACAGAATAAATCAAGTTGTTTAAACGAAGTCCTAATCAAAAGCAAATTGATGACTGATCATGAATGAATGAAATCTCCCGCTAAATGCTTATTCATAGTCCCTAACCTTTCCATGACACCCCGCAAGCGTTTCCATCGTGCCGTGAGAATATCAATTTCAAACTAATTCGTTGTCATTCAATCGTCAGAAATAACAAATTTCATCTTTTGAAGGGAGGTAGCTTGCCAGCGCAGTCATTGATACAAAATCAAACAAATCTGAGGTCAAACAAATAGTCCAGTTTCGGGTTAACCGAGACAGCTGAATGAAAAGAATAAAGACTCATCTGTGCAGTGTTAATCTCAATCTGAAGTAATCATGACTTACGCGAAAGTGACGAGGCGTTAGCTGAAGCAATACATATTTTCAAATATTTTAATTCAGATCGAGACTAAAAACCCTGTATTTATGCATCTTTAGTATTTTTATACAGCGGTCTTGATTAATTTGAAACTGGATTCATTAGTCTAACAATATACATGCTTCCCGGCAATGCAACGAGGAACTGAAGTCGAAGCGGTCACATTTCACGGAAAACTCAGCAATTTTTTTTTTTCATTCTTCGCAGCTTGTAGGTATAGAAGATGTCGGTGGCGATGGTGATGACATGTGTTTCGAGGCAATCAAGAAAGTAAAGGTAGGTTATAGAGGGATTTTCACTTGAGTGTGGTTGGCTCAACTTTTTCATACAGTCAGAAGTAAAACCAAAACCAATCGTCACTCACTCGCTCATATTTTCCCTTCGCGTCAGCTACATGTATGTATTGGTTCCCTGGATTGCCTGTGTCCTTTGTGATTGGCTAGAGTGATGACCCCCCGTTGGTTTCGGTGATCAACACTCATTTGAAAATGGCTCTATTTGCCCACACAGTCAATGTTATGTTTAAACCAAAAAACTGATAGAGGTCTCGTTGTTCAGCCAATCAAGGTGCTGTTTCTTTGTGAAACAAGCTGCAGTTTTATAAGCAGACTGCCTTTGTCTTTAGTCCATAAGAGGCTAATAAATACTGCAAAGCCATGATTGCGTGTTGAGTTTCAGAGAATATACCTGCTACAGTTTGCTTATGACAAGTATTCCTGACGTAGTGTGTAGAGCCCAATCCCTCGCTGAGTCATCAGTAATCGAACATAAAATGGTAATCGAACTCACCATTTGATTTTGCTAATCAGACACGATCGATCATTTATTTCTAGCTTTATTTTCCGTTTTTGAAACACTTCTTCGCTCAGCCAAACTATAGTTTTGAGCTAAAACTTTCAACTACTTTTCATTCTGTGGTAAATCGACGGGGCCGCAATGGGAATTAAAATGGGAGTAAGCTATGCCAATCTCTCCGTAGATTACATCGAAAATCAAACTTGTCTCTTGTCTCTTTCCTTAAACGCGACAAGAATCTTGACTTTTGTGTTTAACCTTTCAAATCCAACAAGCAACAAGGCTAACTTTTGAATACTCAGGTGCGGGATGGACACTTGTCATTTCATAGGCAACACCGTACGCAGCTCCGAAACGCTCAATATCAAAATCATCGATCGTCTGCAACCTTTTCAAAATGCTATACATCTTTGAAAAGGGAAGGTAAGAGATGAGATCGCTTCCGCAAGCATTTAAGAGATGCAAAAGCAAGGACAAGGAACCTTTAAACCTGTCTCCAGACTAGATTCTTCTCGGTCGATCTTCAAAAAGCAAAATTGCTTCTGGTATTTCTCTTCATTAAGACAATAACGAATGTCACAAAATTTCAGAACAGAAATTTCAACTCTCAACTCGTTGGTACCTTTGCTCCCCATAGGTTCGACAATTATTTTCATTTAATTAATTCTCATTTTTCCGTTGTCATGCTTCTTCGAGTAGCCTACGTTATCAAATTTACAGTGTATTAAATACAGCTTAAGGTGGCTGACAGCAGTTTCCAGCTCTTTCCAAGACAGATTTTGATTGGTCATTACAACTATTCTTTATCAGTTGGTGTTACAATCATGATAGCAACGTGTTCACCAATGATTGCTCAGTTTCTTGATACCATGATTGTAACAGCAACTGATCAACAGTGTTCACAATGACACATCACAATCTCAGTCTTGGAAAGCGCTGGAAACTGTTGCCAACCACCTTAAGTTTCTAGTTCACGCGTTTTTAAACTCAGTAAGACATCCTTTGCAATTTAGGAGCGAGCGCAAGAATTAAAAAAGGGAAGCGGTAAGCACAAGCAAAAGATTGTTTTGCACGTCTCTTTGAATGGTATCAGGATAGTGGACGAAACAACTCAGGTGAGTTTTCCTAACATGCTAAAAGGATCAATTCTCCTTTAAAAAATGCAAAACTTGCTGCCAAACAGCTAGAAGTCAAGATGCTCGATTGATTGACTCCTTTAAACATATCTTATGTATTGGTATTGTACGAAGATAATGCACGCCAATCATAATGTACTGGGGACGAGACAGGGGAAACGTGGCTGTTATTTATGCTATTCTGATCATCTTTACCTGTGTAAAAAGAAGGAATATAAGGTGCAGAAAGAACTTTCTCTTTTAATGTTCTAGCATAGTCATATTCATTTGGCATATATGGAGAGTGTCGACGGTTTGGCTATAAGATTTGGTCATCATAAACTCAATCACCGCATTGCAACACACATCATTGAAATAACCCGGAGCACCATTGCAATAGGTAACCATCACTGACCAATCACCACTAACCGCCACGTTAACCGAAAAGCAGCTTCTGAGGTGCTTTGGTGTGTTCTTACACAGCCATTGTTGCATCGGCCATACTTTTCTGGATCGTACTTGCGAGGAAAACTTTCATTTTAATTTACTTCAGGGAGCCATAGAAATTCGGGAAATCATTTCGGTTGTTAGGAAGAAAGATACTCCACGATTTGCCGGGAAAATTTTCGTTTCGATCGATCAAAAGTATCGTAAAATAGTGACTTGTTTAACGGCGAGTCGATTTTAGCTTTCTTTCACTTCTCCGGTTAATTGAAACCTTCCCGCACTACGCCCGTTTATTTTGGTACACCAGCATCAGTACAGTGAATATTTTTATATTTTGTCATGTTGTAGTGATCAATGTCGAGTAAAGATACCGTAGAGTCCTGGTTATAAGATCCCAAGATACAGACGAAAGAACGGTTACAGGAGAAATATGTTTGGACTTTAGTTTCCAGGAAATTTGCTCTCTTAGGGTTCGGTTACACGGAGCTCTTTTTACTTTGGTAAATGACCCTTTAACCACGGGAAACTGCATTAAGTGAGTATGACCAATATTTCCGGAGGTAAATTTCCCGTGGTTAATACCCATGGATACGTCAAAAAGAACACATACAACACCTTGACATTTAATGTGGTAAGTTGCAATGGTGATTCTCCGTTTGACATTAATACGTAACCAAAAAGGAAAAATGGTTTTCCTCCGTGTGCCATTTTTGTTACCTTAGCAAAATCCCGTGTAAACCGTTGGTTCACAACGTATACCTGAAAACCCAGCCAAAAAAAAAAGTCAGCGGACATATAGCCCCAAGTTATTGCGGGGGGGGGGGGGGGGGGGGGAGGAAGGAGGGCGTATGATTGACAGATTAAAGAGTCATTGAGGTAAACACATTTTGCAGGTTAGGCTTGTTTTTCGCGGCAGGTGAAAACAAATGACATCATCGCAAAGCACGTACACACGAGACGGTTTGGTTTTTAGTTGTGATTCTGGACCGTGCAATCAACAATAACGTGGCCTGTTTCGTCGGGATGCGAGATGAGGTGCTATTGTGCTTTTGTTACATAACTGGGACAATAGACCATTTTACAGTTGTCTGCTCAGTGACCTGGCCTTTGTATGGCAGCGAGGCCAGAGTTGACCTTGTTTTGATATAGACCTCACTGCTTTTGTTCTGTAAAACAAGTTGTTCTGATGCTAACTAGGTGCATTTACAAAAGAATGACAAAAGCAGTGAGGTCTGTATCAAAACAAGGTCAACTCTAGCCTCGCTGTCATACAAGGGCCAGGTCACTGAGCAGACAACTGTAAAATGGTCTATTATTAATTCTGTTCACAAACACGACTTTTGAATCGGGTTGGCTTGGGGATGTTTACTGTGGGAACAGCTTTATTTCATTGGCTGTATTTCGACTACATTTGTCCCGGGATTTGCTGATTAGTTCCAGTGGAGACAAATAGTGCAGTTAGCCTCAGCTCCTACGCACAACAATGGCCGTGTAAGAACACACCAAATTACCTCAGAAGCTGCTGTTCACCGATTGGGCAGAATAATACAAAGGATTTTTCTGCCCAATCAGGAGCCACCATTCGCCGAGCCATTAGGAAATGGTCTGGTAAGAGTTGGTTTCCAGGGGCTCTTTCGGACGCCCCTGTAATTTTTCGTGAAACCTTTCGTCGTGCCGCTTTATTTTCCTCGCGCCCCGATTAACCGCCCCTGGGTCTCCGAGGATGAAGTCAGCCATGACCGAACTAAAGCCAAAATTGGTACTATGATGTCTAGCTGCCCACGGTTTTGTTTGTTTTTGTATTATATCCTTAGAATGGTACAAACCGGTTCGGTGAAATAAAACTAAACTAGGGTATTTAGAAGATAGTAATGCTGCAGCACATTCTGTTGATAGTGACCTAGTTTACGCAGTGATTCATCTACCTGCGCGTTCCAAGACTTATGGCTGGCTGGCTGGCTACCTGGCTGGCTGGCTGGTTACCTGGCTGGCTGGCTGGCTGGCTGGATAGATGGATGGATTGATTCATTCACCCATAGCAAGAGCACCGATGCCGAGGCGTACCAAAAAGTACGATTAGGTATTTACCGTGCCAAAATTCGGGCAACCTCCCGACCATATCAGGTCAGTGATTTCGTGTTGCAAGATATCAGGACAGTAAACGAGGTTTCTGTCAGCATATTCTATTTAGCTTAATTTGGGCAAGAAGTGTTTGTAACCACGATATTTTTCATTGCAGGAAGTACAGCACCAGCATCCAATCAATAAAATAACATACGTAACCCCTTACCCGGATGACAAGAATATTTTTGGGTATATCTATAGTCCTTACCACGCCGGATATAGGATTTTTGTTGTGAAGTCAAAGAAACCTGTAAGTGAAAGCTTTTTGTAGTGAATGTTAAACACTAAAAAGCCAATAGCTTCACTATAGACAGACAGACAGACAGACAGATAGACAGACAACCTTTATTTAAGCACGATTAACATTAAAGCTCAGTAGCTTCTGGGGTAGTGCAAAAACATAAAATAAAATAAAAAATAAACTTCCTACAAAGTATATGCATAATAGACAATTCATCTAAAATTCGTCGAATGAATTAAACTGAGAGTGGATTAATTAACTTCTTACATGTACGTTATACGTACTCTAAAACAGCTACGCTACAGTCACTTTAGAAGAAATTTTGCACTGATGACCTCAGACGTCGTTGTTGAAGGTACTAATCTTCAACAACCGTTCCACAATGTTGGCGGTGCATTCCAATCCATGTTTTTCGCGTAAAGTCCCAAATGCTTCCTTGGCATTCGCCTTTTGTTTTGCAACGACGTGTCATACGCCAGTGAATAATCATGATGTGTGAAGCGTGGATGTTGTGAACATTCTGTGGGCGGACATGTGCCATTCAAAGTTAAAGGCTTTGATTGAAGACTTCATGGTATGAAATCCAAGTGTTTTGCTCCCTGGCAACTCCCTGGGAACTGTAATGATCCTTTGTTATTTGCGAGTTAAAATTCAAAACGAAGGGAAAAAAGAAATGAAAAGTGCTAGATTTCCTGCTGGTGACGTGTTGCTGTTTATTCATGTTAGATACATCTAAGAAGCGGTCAGAAAGTCTTACAACAAATTAAGAACAGTATCACAAATTAATGAAACTACGCTCCGCGACTCTAGTTTCTATATAGGGCGACTACGCTCCCTTGAAGGGGATGGTAGTCTATGTCAGCCTTCCCCCGGCATTTAAGGGGGTATGGTACCCTAAAATATGGCGATGTTCATGAAAAATTCAATTTCTTGGAAATACAAGACTTAAGACCCTTGAGGACTTGTCAAAAACATTTTGAAACGATCTTGCCGAATTTCCTTCCAGATGAGTGTCAAATTTAAGGAAAGTACACAGTGGTATAAGTTTTTTCACGTGGCAACGGCCATAGCAACGACTGTTTACTATAAGAACGTGACCAAAAATATAGATTATTTTTAACTTATATAAACGAAACTATTTAGAAAAAACGTTTAAGACATGCATTGGTATAATTATTTGTGAAAAGCTTTGCCTCAAATTGCCATCACAGGCTCATTCATTTCCCTTATGACAAGGAATATTTCCCACAACTGCGGTAACTTTTTACAAAATAGAACAACCATTGCAACCCCTCCCCCGAGATCCAATCTGCACCCCCCTGTCACGTGACATGAGATGATTTGTCCACTGGGTGTGGTAAAAAATAAGGTTATTTCCAAATAAAGCTGTAAAAAGCACTGAAAATAAGAGTTAACTGTCAAAACTTAGGGTCATATCACAGAACAAAACAGAAACTTACATGATATGCTTATTTGACAGTCAATTCTTGTTTTATAAAAGAGCAGGAAGTGTTGGCGTCAATACTATAAAACACTACTTCAAAAGGCTGTGGCTGGTTTCCATAACAACCATTTTGAGTAAAACTCTAGAAATTTAATTTCTCTTCTTGAGTGCAATAGCACACAATTGATCTTTCTTCACCATATTTAAACAAACTTTGTGGTCCATATTGACGGTACCATACCACCGTAAGTGTCATGTTCGCGGGTACACTTTCGTACTTCTAATTGGAAAAAGACACTGTGAGAGTAAAGTGTTTCGAGCAAGAACACAACACAAAGAACCACTGCCGGATAATGGGTATTATTAAAAACTGGATCATTGGCTTAACCATCATGGGTTGTGAGCCATTATAACATGCTCCACAAATATGGTCAGCGTAGGCGTGATTTTTTTGAGCGTTTCTATTATTCCTTTAGTCTAGTTTTCTATATTTTGAGGGCGTTTTTATAAAAAAAATACTCCACTTGCGTTTTTGGATATGAAATGATTACAACCAACTTGGCGCTACGCGCCTCGTTGGCTATCTACCTTCTCATATCCAACGCGCGCTCGTGGAATAATTGTGAATTAAACTCAGTCCTCCGGAGCAGGTTTCAGTTAGCCAATTCCTGCCTCTTTATGATATGAAGTATAATTTTTTGTTATTTCATCCACAGGCTGAGGTTCTCACTGGGACCTTGCATGAACTTTTTCAAGTTAAATCTCAACTCAAGCAACAGGGTCTTTTAACTTCAAATGGTAATCAATAGTCTATGAATTTTATTCGCAGTCTCATAACTTCTTAGATTTATTCTGCTTCGATCTTCAAGACCAAAAATACATGCACTATTAGTAATGGCAGATATCCTTATTTTCCTTTTGAGAAGATCGAACGAGGGTAGATTATTCTTGTTTTTCCTTGATGAGAAGGGTCGACCTGCAGACCTTGAATGTTTCGTTGATCCACAGCAGCCCTATAAGGTTGCCATACTCAGAGCTGCCTTATCAAAAAGTATATGTATGTATGTATGTATGTATGTATGTATATTTGTGACAAAAACGTTTTCTATTTGATTTAACGAGGAACAACAAGGGAGTGGCAGTGATTTTCCCTTAGCATAGGTAATCGTATGAATGCGAGGGCAATTCAGAAACTACACTACAAGTGATATTTGAAAATTCTCTCAAAATTGCTTGAGCCTTAATGCGAGTGCAATTTGAAAGAATTTACAAATATAATAAGTAGTGTAAATCTTTAACTGGTCGAGCCTTCGCGTGATTATTCAATTATTATATGACTGGGAAAATCACGAAAGCCGCGCGTTAATTTACACTGCAGTGCAAATTAAAAATTAACGAAATATTGGACTGCTCTCAGACAATCACAAAGTAATTTTCTCAGTTATATAATTACCAGTATTAAATTACTGAATAAGGTTCAGAGAAATTATCCTATGGCTATCAACTCCTTCTGTTGTAGTTCTCACATTAATTGTGTGTACAGTGTGATGCTGTTAGACAGGTGATTGCCTCACAAATATTCTGCCATTTAACTTAAGTTTGATTCTGACCTGCGATTTATACATAGCTTTAGTTTGTTGTCGCCTTTTGCCTCGCGCGAAGCTATCATTAGCATAATTATCACGCACACAGGAATGCTTCATAACTCAACTCTTTTAACAACTTTGACATTCAACGATTTTAATTCTTGATAATGATGTTGGATACATCGAAACGTCGAATAACGTTACTCCTCATATTTCTAGTTATCTTGCTTAAACAAGGAAATTTGCAATTTGTAGTCTTTCAAATTTTCAAGTGCTTATTTATTCCAAAATTCACGAGTCTAATTATGTCATTACTTGTTAACAATACACTTGAAAACATACTATTTAACGTCGTACACATTGTTTGCTTCTGAAGGCTGCAGTGTGTTTAGTATACCAATACCTTCGAAGACGTCCGAAAATATATTTGCAAAACTCCCAAAAATGTCCGAAAGTCTTCGGCGAGCTTCGGGTAATTTTCGACAAACTTCGATAATCTGCGCAAGGGGTCGGGTTATTATCGGAGGTGTTCCAAAATGATCGACTGATCAGTTCGTTGATCTTTGGAAGGGTGCGGGTGATCTTCGGAAGTGCTCGGAAAACGTCGCAAGTAACTTCGGCTATCCTCAGAAGGTTTCGGGTGAGCTTCGTCTACCTTCGGAATGCCTTGGATTACTATCTGAAGTTATGAGTGTCTTCGTACTATCTTCGGATATCTTCGTTGTAATTTGCACTGGTGTTTCAAATTTGCACTTGTGCTAGTCTCAGCTGATGATAACAGCAGTCATTTGGAAAATTACAGAAACGATGAAGTTAGTAGGTGGAAGGCGCCCGCCGTGATAGAGAACCAAGTTAGTTTTCAAAATTTTATCTTTTGCTATATATTAAAGCTCTCAAAACCAGATTTGTAGAAGTAAACCAGTTGTAATCATTCGTGGAAAAGGTTTAACGTTGTATTGTGCTGTTGATGATGTTTAATTATGTAAACTACCACAACAGCAGGCAAAATTTTAATTTATAACCAGGAATCTGTTTTATAGTTTGAAGCAGAGTTCCCTATATCATCAAGTGTTATTTGCGATCTGTTGAAGTTGATATTATTTTAAAAACTCACAGATTTTTCCCGTACCGTTTAAATTTTTTATTTGCACAACTTTACTCAACATTTTGGAAATCGCACAGGGGAAGAATCTACTTCATTCCAATCCTTCGCAAAAATTACGGCTTGTTGTTGTTATTAAAAATCTTGAACCCGAAGTCATTCAGCCGTGACCTAAAACCTTCTGCAATGTTGTACAGTGTATTTCTCATGTAACCTTGCAACAATGCTATATAATTATTTTGGGAAGTTTCTGGAAACTACAGGTGTACTTGTCTAAGAGCGTGAATTTCTTCCGTAAGAGAGCAGTGAAAATATAATGAAGCTCAGTGCTGCATGCAGCTGAGCGCTGTAATCAGAGAAGTTAAATAAACTAGATGTTCCATATTGGAAGTGAAGTGCCGCCCTATATGGAAAGATGGCAAGGGTGAGCCATGAAGATATCATAGGGATACGAGCGCACTAACCATGAGGCCACTGCACCTCCAACTGGGGGTCTAAAGTTGGTATGTGAAACTTTTATCTTAAAGTGCCCATCACCCTTACCTAATATCTTTCTTTTTCAAAAGTAGATATATAAAATAAACAAAAAAAAGTAGCGAAATAAGATTTGGAGTTAATCCCGATTTTTAAAAGCCGATCGAAATCATGGTTCTCGGAGTAAAAAACGCGCCATACGGGGGACTGGAACTAGTAAGTTGTGACGTCAACCCGGTATCTTGGCGATAACACGCAACAAAACACAACAAAGAAATATAGCGAGTTACGCGTGTTCTCCGGTTTTTCGGTCTTCTAGCTTCTTCCAAAATGTCAGACAGCGACTCTAATTCCGGAAGGAGCTACGATTCTGATGATTCAGAGTACAATTTTATCCCTGGCCACGTCAACATTGGCGATATTGAAGTCGAACACGATGAAAATTTAGGCGAAGAGCAAGTTTCCCAGCCAGACCCAGACAACTACAAACCTTATGAGGACGAGCCGATGGCAACTGAAGAGTGGCTTTCAGAATACAAGAAAAGGCAAGAAACGCAAGCGTCATACTTCAGATGGCAGGTGCCACCAAGAGGAAAGAGCAAGTCAGTAATGTGATAGGAAAATACATGCCATATGACAGGGTGCGGAAAAAAGTAACAAATTAATTTTGTGCGGAAATTTTGGGGGAAAAAATACGTTGATTATGCGGACAACACACTGGATTATGTGGAAATTTTAACAGTTAACAAAATTGATAATGAAGCTTTTTCCAATGTACCGAACAACAGTGAAACGAAAAGCACTTTAAAGTCTTACCCACACATATACTTTATCTGTTTCCAGTATTTGTTGACAGGTATTTCTTCATCTAACACAGGTTTTCCGACGAATCTTGCATGAAGAATAGGCCACGTTCCATATATCAATATTCTAACATGGTTCCGAGGCTTTCGGGTCGAAACTGTAAATTCTTTTGTCTCTCAATTGACTCAATTCCCGAAAGAGACTTGGATACAAAGAAGACAATATCAAATATAGAAGTTTGACCTGAAAGACTCGGAGTTATGTTACAATATTGATATACGGAACGTGGCCTATTCGTTGTTGCGTTGTTTAGTAACCAGGCATTACAACCAGTTTTCAGACTCCTTGCCTCAAGTAGGTTGGAACGACTGGACGTTAAAAATTCTTCACGAACGAAATGGCATGTTTTCGTCGCTGTTTTACGAGAAAAACTACTTCAAAATAATCAATCTCTTAGAACGCTTCCCTTTGCATCAACGAATATACTCCCTTCGAATGCTTGCCTTCGCATCAACGAATAAACTCAACGAACGGTCAAAGCACGAGGTCGCAGTTCATAAATTTATCAATCGCAGACTTTCTATGCAGTGGGGCCTGGAAACTGCTAACAAACAGATAACCTGAAGTCGAGTTATCAGGACAGAAATAGGAGGCAGCCCTATGCGGACAGCAACCATTTTGTCACTGTTACCGATGATTCTGAGCTCGTATGGGAGCAACCCTGCTCTGCATTGTCGAGAACCAAAGGGGCGTAAACAGAAATCTTCCTAATGTAATACAGTCACTAGTGAACATAATAGAAAGAAGGCTAACATAACAGTTTGTAAAGGGCTAGTGGATTTACACCGGAATGGGGGGAGGTTCAATTCCGTTATGATACTAGGATTCAAACACACACTCTCAACAACAACCATTAGACCAGACGGTGTTATTTGACCACGCCATCATTTGCATTTTTTATAATCTCCAATTAACAAAACCATTACATTTAACTGAAAAAATCATGTACAATTTAGCTACCTTTGCCAAATTGATAGAAACCTGTTTTAAATGTTGTCAAATTTTGTTCACAGAAGAAAACCCTCAGGCAGAATTAAGGAATTGTCACGAACAGTGGCGCTTTGAAGAGTTGCAACAGGCAAACTTGCATGGGCAGCTAGGGGAGAAAAACCAAGAGGAAGAAAACTCACAAATACCATTCAGGGAGATGGAACAACATGTGACAAGAATGGAACAACAACTGAGAGAACAAGAAAGACTATCAAGCGAAAGGGAACAACAATTGACAACTTTGCAAGGAAGATTGCGAGAAAAAGAGTTACAAGAGGTCATCTTGCGTGAGCAGCTGAGAGAAAAATACCAACAAGAAGAGAACTCACAAACACGATTGAGGGAGATGGAACAGCATGTGACAAGAATGGAACAACAACTGAGAGAGAAAGAGCATCAATTAGAAAACTCAGAAAGATTATCGAGGGAAAAGGAGCAGCACTTGGCAAATCTTCAAAGACGGTTGCTGGAAAGAGAGTCGCAAGCGGTCAGCCTACAACAACAAATGACAGAACAATCAAGCCGGGTCATAGAACAGCAGAGAATGGAACAACGACTGGGAGAGAAACACACTGCATTAGAGAGGCTATTTGAGGAAAAAGCGTTGCAAAACATCAACCTGTGTAAACAGCTGAGGGATGAACGCCGACGACAAGAAAACTCAGAAAGACATTTGAGGGAGTTGGAACAGCAGCTAAGAGAAAAAGACGAACACGAAGGGAATTTACAGAGTCGACTAAGAGAAATGGAACAACAGTGGAGAGGGAAAGACGAACAAAAGGAGAATTTACAGGGACAACTAAGAGAGATGGAACAACAGTTGGAAAACTTACAAAGACAATATAATGATAAAGAAGGCGAAAAGGTTCACCTAGTGGAACAAGTTACAACACTAGAGGGACAGTTGAGAACAAAAGAACAGGAAGTGAATGAATTGGAGATAAGTCTGTCAACAGCTCAGCAAGCACTAAGTGATCATCAACGCCAACAATCCACACCTGATTGGGTCATTTCCCGTGATCAAATCCAACTGACAGATACCATCCTCGGTATTGGAGGCTGGGGAAGTGTTGTCGAGGGCAAGTACTGTGGCTGTGCAGTAGCTGTAAAACAAATCCATGATTTGATTCTTTCTCCACACAACCGTAATCTGTTTGAACGAGAAATGGACATTGCTTCAAGATGCCGCCATCCTTGTTTGCTTCAATTCATTGGAGCCACTCATCACGAGGGAAGTCCTTTGTTTGTAACAGAGCTTATGGAGTCAAGTCTACGAGCATTGTTAGAGCAGAGACCACTCACTGCGACAGAATTGTCAATTTTATCTCTTGATATATCTCAAGCGTTAAGCTACCTTCACCAAAAGAAACCTTCTCCGATTATTCATCGTGACATCAGCAGTGCTAATGTGTTACTATGGCGACAGGGTGACCAATGGCGAGGCAAAGTGTCAGATTATGGTACTGCCAACTTTATGCAACATACCATGACAGTTGGCCCTGGAGCTACGATTTACATGGCTCCTGAAGCACGCACTTCATATCAAACAGTCAAGGTTAGCTACGAGTTACTTTAAGATATATTCCTTTCAGTTTGCCATGTTTCAGTTTAAGATGTATGTATGCTGTGGTTTAATATTGCCCTTGGTAAAATTTGGTATTTTCCTTCGTTCTACGCACATTAATTATAACATGTTGGCATACACCGGTCAAAAGGAAAGTACCAAATTGTACCAAGGGTAATATTAAACCACGACATATACCTTCACTCGGCAAACTGAATCTGAATCTGAATAGAATACTAAGTAAATGATTAACTACTTAATAACCGAGAGTGAGGTCGTTACGGGAAAATCTGAAACTGAGGTCTTGCCGTATTGACCGAGCGATAGCGAGGTCAATACGGTAGCCCGAGGTTTGAGATTTTCCCGTAACGACCAAACGGTCGAGGTTATTAAGTTGTTTATTATATGGCTCATGAATTAAGGAAAAGGAAAAAATTATTCGAGCGGAAGTCGTCAACTTACATCCGGCGATGCGCGCGTTTACCGATTCATTCATCGTCTCAAACCCAGTGCAAAACTACACAGTCAGTGGACTTCACCGCTGTATTACGTATTCCGTTAAAAACACACATTTCTTTACGGGAAAAGTGATTGTCACAGCCTCAAAGATGTATTTTAGTATCGTGGTGCCACAAGTTGATGGGGGAGTTTTTCCGACTTTTGTGGCGAAACGTCAACGCATATAGAAAAGACACAAAGTGCTTCAAAATAGTTCAAACCAACTAATGCTTCAGAATGAATTGCTCAGAACAACTCGATCTTCGCATTCACTTTCAACAACATATCTTCGGCTTCTTCATTCTGGGATTTATGGATGAACTTTTCAAGCCTTGTGAACGTCTAAAACTTCCTGCAGTTATCAGAAATACTGCTACCGACAGAAACCGCCCGATTGTTGACATCTGATGATCCTGGAAGCTGATTTACACTTGCTTGTGTTAAAGCGAGGGAATCTATTCGATGAGAATTGTGACGGAGTTCAATATTTCGGTAATTGTTGTGACTAAGATGATAACTTATACCTTTCTTCGTGATGTTCTGCTCAGGACGCATGACAGATCTGCCGATGGTGTTTTTCACTAAGCGATTTTAACTTTACTTAAGACTCGGCAAACTTTGATTGTTTTTCACTAGTGTCCGGCTGGAAAGTCAAAAACGACTTCTATATAAATTTTATTAAGGAAAAATCGCTAAACTTTTAGCTACTTACTTTCTCTTACTGTTTTTAATCGGCTTTCATCGTTTCAATGCGCTTGAATTTTCCGAGCAGGGCTCTTCCTAATTTGCATAATCCGTAATCGGCCCGTGGGCATTACGGCTGCATAATGAACGCTCAGCTCGCAACTGAGGTTATTGCGCTCTTAGCCAATCAGAGCGCGCGCTATATCGACCACAAGCCAAAGCCATATAATAACACTCCCATAATAAACATCAAGAGGTATCAAAGCTAATCAATCTAGAAATAGGCTATATTTGTATTCTCGGTATTGGACCGGAACTAGCTTGCAATATAGACTCATGTGGAGAAATATCATCGAAAGAAAATTAATTTAATTTGCATTTGCAAACACTCCCCGCAGTAGCCTCAATTGCGAGCTAGCTCCAGTGAAATACCAAGAATACGAATATGGCCTATTACTCTGCGTGTTAGTCAAGTAAATGACTTCAGTGAGGTATTGTATCTTTATTTTATTAATTATACCTTTTTTAAGGTTGACGTGTACAGTTTCGGCGTTCTGCTCTGTGAAATGTGCATCCAGGAATTACCAGATCCTGAAAGGCGTGGTCAGCAAATTGCGATGGTCACAAACCGTCAGCTTCGTGCCCTTATACGGAGATGTGTACAACAAGAACCTGCGGCGAGACCAAATATGGAAGAGATTATTGAAGAACTTGAAGAACCAGTTCAATAGCGTATGATATAGCTACATTAGAATTCTCGATCTACATTAAAGTTAAATTATCTTTCCAATATGTATTTCGGGACCAGTTGTCATCAGAAATGGAATAACTAAGGGCTAGATTTCAGATTTTTCAGATTTCTTTTCTATTATTTTAAACAATCAGTCAATCAGTTAATAAATATTACATGATAATGGCTGATTGCTAAAGCGGCCTGAATAGAATTGATTTCCATTTGAGTGAAACAGTGACGGTTTCTAACTGTAATTGCAGACAATTATAGACAATTGGATTAAATCCTTTTTTAAACCCTGGAAGGATTTCATTATTTCGAACCCATGCTTAAGAAAACTGTCATTTTGTTTTCTTTTTGTCTCTCACGGAGAACGAAGATTGAGATAATTATCCCAACATAGCTCTTCGAAGGATACCGGGTAGCATTTTTATATGTATGAAAACCTAAAGTGTAAGATGGTTTTCGCACGAAAATGCATCTGGGCTTTTTATCATCTATTTACCCAAACAAATAGGTAATTCTAGGTAGGTGTAAAGCTGGGTAGGGCTGCTTATAGAAATGAACCGAGGGAATTGTTTTTGTACTGAGACCTTTAAATGAAGAAATAAGTTACTTTCACATAAATTTCAATTTTAGTCCGAATAGCTGTTAATAGAGAAAAAGATGGTGCAAAAAGTGAGTAATCTCTCATCATTTAATTTTATGAGGATTCGTAAGCAATTTACTGAAATATATTTTCCGTGATGTCAGTTATACTCTGATTGGCTGATTAATAACACTATATTAGTACTTATAAAGTAAGAATACCTTATATTGTTTCATGAGCTTTTGAAGAATGCATAGCAGGCAGTGTAGCTCGTTTAAGGTGAACTTTTGTTAATCCGTGAATACCGCCAGGGAGTCTTGAAAGATTTTCTGTTGACTGCTTAGTAAGCGATCATCTTCTGCCTTTCAAGTTGTTTCATTTTTATACAAATTTTGCCTCTTTGGAGGATTTCTACAGCATTAAGATAATGGTCTTTGTTTCAAGATTTCTGAGAATCCCCCACCCAACATTACAACACTATTAAGCACTATTTTCTGGGTCTGGGTTTCTTTTCTTGTGCTTTCACTTTTTTATAAAAATAACTTTATGTTTCGACTCCAAAGAAGACACACCGCTAATGGCTCTAATTAATATTCTCAGCTCATTACATGACGGTAGCGAGCTCAGTTTGATGAATGGAGACAACAACCCTGCTGCGATTAATTTGCCTCGATTGTGGCTTTTACTCTTGCGTAACGAAAAACTTATCCTGTCACTACATGAAGTGATGACAGCAATAACCACCTACGAGCAGCGACGTTTACACTAGGGCGGCTAGGAGTAAAGAGAGGACCTCTCTTTGGCGACACACCTTTACATAGGAATCTGATATAGCCCATAAAGCCAATTGTTCTCCGCCAAACAGATATCCTTAACAATTACCCTTTCTCGTCTTACATAAACCTAATTATGCATGCCGCATAATTGGTGGCTTTTAAATAGCTAATAGAGGAAAACTCGAAAACCTTACGGTCCTTTTAGCTAAGCTAAGCTCCTTTTTTTAAATAATTACTTTCTTTTTATCTTCTTAATCAACTTCTAATGTACTAAATATCTTCCATGTAAACGTTTTTCCAAGTCAATAAAGATTATTGTTATTGTTATTGTTATTGTTATTGTTGTTGATCGAGACCTAGCTTAATCAGCAAACCATAGGCGTCCACTAGGTTTGTTTCCGAATGAAATGGTTACCAAATTAAAAGTTGCGCGTTTTTTAGCTGGCTGTGTATCAGTCTTTTGCTGCATAATCGCCTCTGTATTTTTGGTTATAGATGCTCGGACTTACAGAAATATTTTGATGGTCGTTCTGGCTTAGCCAGTGTGCTTTCAACGCCATTTTGTGTGAACAGATTAACTGTTTTTAATGATAAATCTCACATTTTTCCTTGAAAAGCAAGTTCTGATAACACAAAATTCTCAGAACTTGCGTCTCAAGAAAAAGTGAGAGATTTATTAAAAACAGTTAATCTGACTTCACAAAACGCTGAGAATTTTTGGGATGTTAGTCCAAAGAATACTTTTGCTTTTCATAGAGTTAATTTTATAATGCTTCTCAGTTTTACAAATTTTCTCGTTTTTTGTCCTCTGGTACCCGATAAGATGCAACCTTTTACAAAGTTTAAAAAGACAATGTTTAGGGACTTCAGAACCACCTTAAAGTTTCGAAGAATTTCAAGTGGCTCTGAACCCCTGGACATAATGTTTTAAAGATCTTTAATGATATGTCACATTTTTCTGTCGTTGAATTCCACTCAAACGAACGAAGAACTTTCTTTCGCACCGCTCTCGCCCAGCATCGAACGTTTGACTTCCCATAACATGGATTTTTACCTCTAAAGGGTACGACAAGCTTCTCTATCACTTTTATAGTAGAATTGCCTCGTGGGGCTATTGGCCTCCAAACGTATTCTCGGAAGCTAAGTGAGCCCACCACAACAAGGCTTTTGAGCAAATGAAAGCCCCGGGCATGAAAAGAGAATTTTGTGGTTTGCCTGTATCGTCTCAGCTCATTAATGAATATTATTATTATTATCATTATTATTATTATTATTATTATTATTATTATTATTATTGTTATTATTATTATTATTATCGTCCTCACGTAATGTTTGCTTAGAGTCCTTAGGGCCGAGACCAAACCATGGTCCTGGGGCACTAGGGGATAGCCAGTTTTTAGCTTGATAGCACCCTCCTCAAAATGTGCGCTGTACCTAGCAAGGTTATCTTTTGTAGTTTTATTATTATTATTATTATTATTATTATTATTATTATTGTTATTATTATTATTATTATTATCGTCCTCACGTAATGTTTGCTTAGAGTCCTTAGGGCCGAGACCAAACCATGGTCCTGGGGCACTAGGGGATAGCCAGTTTTTAGCTTGATAGCACCCTCCTCAAAATGTGCGCTGTACCTAGCAAGGTTATCTTTTGTAGTTTTATTATTATTATTATTATTATTATTATTATTATTATTATTATTATCAAGCATGTTAAGGCATGGCTCTAGCGTAATTTGCCTAAAAACCCGAAAAACAGTAATTACTCTGCCAGGATTTGGTTTATCTTTGCAGAACTAGCAGCCTAAGCAATCTTGACGACTATAATATTGTAAGACCAATAAAATCTGATGAAATATGTCACGTTACTACAATTAATTGCATTTTTTTTGAGAAGCAACTGAAAATGGGCCGCCGAGATGACATACAATCACCGTCAAGTTTGGTATTTTTGTGCTAACGACCCCTGCAAGAATCTGTCCTGAATGGCCGACTAAAATATCTAGTTTAGAAGTTATTACCTAAAAGAGGTCACGTGACCTTCTGTATATCCGTATGTACCCTAAATAATTGAGGAGTTCATCCATTCAGGGCAGAAATAGTTGCTTTAGAAAGTGGTTAAAAATTTCTTATGGTTAGTTTTTCGCGATCCGCGCGCACCTATAGATGATATGGGACAATTTTGACTTCAATTTCGCGCTGTGAATGAATAATAAGCTTATGCGCTAGTTGTACGCGTAAGCTTTTGCGTTTGTTCTGTAAAGAATAGTTAACTTCTGTAAGAAAACAATCTACTTTGGTTTCGAGTTAATTTGCGAGTTTCTCAAATCATAACCAAAACCTGTTTTTGATAGTTTCTTATTGTTTCTGCTTGTTTGGCGAGTTTGCAAAAGTTTTTGAAAGTTAAATCTTACGCGTATAAGTACTTCATTTGCATAGTGCAGCCTGCACTTTTAAGTCCCAGTCAGTGTTTTCAATGGTCAACAAATGTTGACAAAGATTTTTTTCGTTGTCTTTTGTGCTGAGATGCTGCAACAATTGTCACCAACGCCAAAAGGCTACTAACATCACGTGTGTTTCTTCAGGGACAGGTCAAAACGTATACGGGGGGGCGGGGGGGTGGGCCGGAGCATTTGAAAATGTGGCGGGTAAAAAACACATGGCCCACCCCTTCCTTTTGGCACAAAACTAATTGACCAACCCCTAAATGAAGGTTGAAAATTACGTGACCCACCCCCTTATAAAACATGAAAATTTGGTTTGCATAAGTCAATGAAAACAACATTTTTGTATGAAGTTGTCCGTACATTTAGATTTATTTCTTCTTAACCAGATGCAAAAGCATGTAAAAACTCTTTTAGCCTATATACAAAGGCATTAAACTACTCTTTTAGCTTTTATTGCCAAGTTTGCTTAATGGCACATCACTGTCACTGTCACCCCAGCTGTTGGAAGTAATATGTGCTAGAGGGAAGTGGTCTTCTTCAGGGGTATCACTCCCTACTTCCTGGAAAACACAGTCATCTGATTCTGGACTTGTATCTGGATCCTCGCTTGTTTCTGAGCTGGCGGCATTTGATT